>NW_027315117.1:0-71123 GCF_023375885.2 Dermacentor andersoni | reverse complement strand
GCGCGTTCTGCCAAAAGCACCATTTGCATGCACATCTTGTGGTTTTGCAGAAAACTTCATCCGCGTCTACCAAAAGATGCATGTGCATGCTTAAAACGCGTTTTCGCACAAATCCGTGCGCGGGTGCTAAAAAGAGCAGCATCGGCATGCTTAGCACGTCGTTTGGTAGAAATCCACGTGCGCGTTCTGCCAAAAGCACCATTTGCATGCACATCTTGTGGTTTTGCAGAAAACTTCATCCGCGTCTACCAAAAGATGCATGTGCATGCTTAAAACGCGTTTTCGCACAAATGCGTGCGCGGGTGCTAAAAAGAGCAGCATCGGCATGCTTAGCACGTTGTTTGGTAGAAATCCACGTGCGCGTTCTGCAAAAAGCACCATTTGCATGCACATCTTGTGGTTTTGCAGAAAACTTCATCCGCGTCTACCAAAAGATGCATGTGCATGCTTAAAACGCGTTTTCGCACAAATGCGTGCGCGGGTGCTAAAAAGAGCAGCATCGGCATGCTTAGCACGTCGTTTGGTAGAAATCCACGTGCGCGTTCTGCAAAAAGCACCATTTGCATGCACATCTTGTGGTTTTGCAGAAAACTTCATCCGCGTCTACCAAAGGATGCATGTGCATGCTTAAAACGAGTTTTCGCAATAATGCGTGCGCGGGTGCTAAAAAGAGCAGCATCGGCATGATTAGCACGTCGTTTGGTAGAAATCTACGTGCGCGTTCTGCCAAAAGCACCATTTGCATGCACATCTTGTGGTTTTGCAGAAAACTTCATCCGCGTCTACCAAAAGATGCATGTGCATGCTTAAAACGCGTTTTCGCACAAATCCGTGCGCGGGTGCTAAAAAGAGCAGCATCGGCATGCTTAGCACGTCGTTTGGTAGAAATCCACGTGCGCGTTCTGCAAAAAGCACCATTTGCATGCACATCTTGTGGTTTTGCAGAAAACTTCATCCGCGTCTACCAAAAGATGCATGTGCATGCTTAAAACGCGTTTTCGCACAAATGCGTGCGCGGGTGCTAAAAAGAGCAGCATCGGCATGCTTAGCACGTCGTTTGGTAGAAATCCACGTGTGCGTTCTGCCAAAAGCACCATTTGCATGCACATCTTGTGGTTTTGCAGAAAACTTCATCCGCGTCTACCAAAAGATGCATGTGCATGCTTAAAACGCGTTTTCGCACAAATCCGTGCGCGGGTGCTAAAAAGAGCAGCATCGGCAAGCTTAGCACATCGTTTGGTAGAAATCCACGTGCGCGTTCTGCAAAAAGCACCATTTGCATGCACATCTTGTGGTTTTGCAGAAAACTTCATCCGCGTCTACCAAAAGATGCATGTGCATGCTTAAAACGCGTTTTCGCACAAATGCGTGCGCGGGTGCTAAAAAGAGCAGCATCGGCATGCTTAGCACGTCGTTTGGTAGAAATCCACGTGCGCGTTCTGCAAAAAGCACCATTTGCATGCACATCTTGTGGTTTTGCAGAAAACTTTATCCGCGTCTACCAAAAGATGCATGTGCATGCTTAAAACGCGTTTTCGCACAAATGCGTGCGCGGGTGCTAAAAAGAGCAGCATCGGCATGCTTAGCACGTCGTTTGGTAGAAATCCACGTGCGCGTTCTGCAAAAAGCACCATTTGAATGCACATCTTGTGGTTTTGCAGAAAACTTCATCCGCGTCTACCAAAGGATGCATGTGCATGCTTAAAACGAGTTTTCGCAATAATGCGTGCGCGGGTGCTAAAAAGAGCAGCATCGGCATGATTAGCACGTCGTTTGGTAGAAATCTACGTGCGCGTTCTGCCAAAAGCACCATTTGCATGCACATCTTGTGGTTTTGCAGAAAACTTCATCCGCGTCTACCAAAAGATGCATGTGCATGCTTAAAACGCGTTTTCGCACAAATCCGTGCGCGGGTGCTAAAAAGAGCAGCATCGGCATGCTTAGCACGTCGTTTGGTAGAAATCCACGTGCGCGTTCTGCCAAAAGCACCATTTGCATGCACATCTTGTGGTTTTGCAGAAAACTTCATCCGCGTCTACCAAAAGATGCATGTGCATGCTTAAAACGCGTTTTCGCACAAATGCGTGCGCGGGTGCTAAAAAGAGCAGCATCGGCATGCTTAGCACGTCGTTTGGTAGAAATCCACGTGCGCGTTCTGCAAAAAGCACCATTTGCATGCACATCTTGTGGTTTTGCAGAAAACTTTATCCGCGTCTACCAAAAGATGCATGTGCATGCTTAAAACGCGTTTTCGCACAAATGCGTGCGCGGGTGCTAAAAAGAGCAGCATCGGCATGCTTAGCACGTCGTTTGGTAGAAATCCACGTGCGCGTTCTGCAAAAAGCACCATTTGCATGCACATCTTGTGGTTTTGCAGAAAACTTCATCCGCGTCTACCAAAGGATGCATGTGCATGCTTAAAACGAGTTTTCGCACAAATGCGTGCGCGGGTGCTAAAAAGAGCAGCATCGGCATGATTAGCACGTCGTTTGGTAGAAATCCACGTGCGCGTTCTGCAAAAAGCACCATTTGCATGCACATCTTGTGGTTTTGCAGAAAACTTCATCCGCGTCTACCAAAAGATGCATGTGCATGCTTAAAACGCGTTTTCGCACAAATGCGTGCGCGGGTGCTAAAAAGAGCAGCATCGGCATGCTTAGCACGTCGTTTGGTAGAAATCCACGTGCGCGTTCTGCCAAAAGCACCATTTGCATGCACATCTTGTGGTTTTTCAGAAAACTTCATCCGCGTCTACCAAAAGATGCATGTGCATGCTTAAAACGCGTTTTCGCACAAATCCGTGCGCGGGTGCTAAAAAGAGCAGCATCGGCATGCTTAGCACGTCGTTTGGTAGAAATCCACGTGCACGTTCTGCAAAAAGCACCATTTGCATGCACATCTTGTGGTTTTGCAGAAAACTTCATCCGCGTCTACCAAAAGATGCGTGTGCATGCTTAAAACGCGTTTTCGCACAAATGCGGGCGCGGGTGCTAAAAAGAGCAGCATCGGCATGCTTAGCACGTCGTTTGGTAGAAATCCACGAGCGCGTTCTGCAAAAAGCACCATTTGCATGCACATCTTGTGGTTTTGCAGAAAACTTCATCCGCGTCTACCAAAAGATGCATGTGCATGCTTAAAACGCGTTTTCGCACAAATGCGTGCGCGGGTGCTAAAAAGAGCAGCATCGGCATGGTTTGCACGTCGTTTGGTAGAAATCCACGAGCGCGTTCTGCAAAAAGCACCATTTGCATGCACATCTTGTGGTTTTGCAGAAAACTTCATCCGCGTCTACCAAAAGATGCATGTGCATGCTTAAAACGCGTTTTCGCACAAATCCGTGCGCGGGTGCTAAAAAGAGCAGCATCGGCATGCTTAGCACGTCGTTTGGTAGAAATCCAGGTGCGCGTTCTGCCAAAAGCACCATTTGCATGCACATCTTGTGGTTTTGCAGAAAACTTCATCCGCGTCTACCAAAAGATGCATGTGCATGCTTAAAACGCGTTTTCGCACAAATGCGTGCGCGGGTGCTAAAAAGAGCAGCATCGGCATGCTTAGCACGTTGTTTGGTAGAAATCCACGTGCGCGTTCTGCAAAAAGCACCATTTGCATGCACATCTTGTGGTTTTGCAGAAAACTTCATCCGCGTCTACCAAAAGATGCATGTGCATGCTTAAAACGCGTTTTCGCACAAATGCGTGCGCGGGTGCTAAAAAGAGCAGCATCGGCATGCTTAGCACGTCGTTTGGTAGAAATCCACGTGCGCGTTCTGCAAAAAGCACCATTTGCATGCACATCTTGTGGTTTTGCAGAAAACTTCATCCGCGTCTACCAAAGGATGCATGTGCATGCTTAAAACGAGTTTTCGCACAAATGCGTGCGCGGGTGCTAAAAAGAGCAGCATCGGCATGATTAGCACGTCGTTTGGTAGAAATCTACGTGCGCATTCTGCCAAAAGCACCATTTGCATGCACATCTTGTGGTTTTGCAGAAAACTTCATCCGCGTCTACCAAAAGATGCATGTGCATGCTTAAAACGCGTTTTCGCACAAATCCGTGCGCGGGTGCTAAAAAGAGCAGCATCGGCATGCTTAGCACGTCGTTTGGTAGAAATCCACGTGCGCGTTCTGCAAAAAGCACCATTTGCATGCACATCTTGTGGTTTTGCAGAAAACTTCATCCGCGTCTACCAAAAGATGCATGTGCATGCTTAAAACGCGTTTTCGCACAAATGCGTGCGCGGGTGCTAAAAAGAGCAGCATCGGCATGCTTAGCACGTCGTTTGGTAGAAATCCACGTGCGCGTTCTGCCAAAAGCACCATTTGCATGCACATCTTGTGGTTTTGCAGAAAACTTCATCCGCGTCTACCAAAAGATGCACGTGCATGCTTAAAACGCGTTTTCGCACAAATGCGTGTGCGGGTGCTAAAAAGAGCAGCATCGGCATGCTTAGCACGTCGTTTGATAGACATCCACGTGCGCGTTCTGCCAAAAGCACCATTTGCATGCACATCTTGTGGTTTTGCAGAAAACTTCATCCGCGTCTACCAAAAGATGCATGTGCATGCTTAAAACGCGTTTTCGCACAAATCCGTGCGCGGGTGCTAAAAAGAGCAGCATCGGCATGCTTAGCACGTTGTTTGGTAGAAATCCACGTGCGCGTTCTGCAAAAAGCACCATTTGCATGCACATCTTGTGGTTTTGCAGAAAACTTCATCCGCGTCTACCAAAAGATGCATGTGCATGCTTAAAACGCGTTTTCGCACAAATGCGTGCGCGGGTGCTAAAAAGAGCAGCATCGGCATGCTTAGCACGTCGTTTGGTAGAAATCCACGTGCGCGTTCTGCAAAAAGCACCATTTGCATGCACATCTTGTGGTTTTGCAGAAAACTTCATCCGCGTCTACCAAAGGATGCATGTGCATGCTTAAAACGAGTTTTCGCAATAATGCGTGCGCGGGTGCTAAAAAGAGCAGCATCGGCATGATTAGCACGTCGTTTGGTAGAAATCTACGTGCGCGTTCTGCCAAAAGCACCATTTGCATGCACATCTTGTGGTTTTGCAGAAAACTTCATCCGCGTCTACCAAAAGATGCATGTGCATGCTTAAAACGCGTTTTCGCACAAATCCGTGCGCGGGTGCTAAAAAGAGCAGCATCGGCATGCTTAGCACGTCGTTTGGTAGAAATCCACGTGCGCGTTCTGCAAAAAGCACCATTTGCATGCACATCTTGTGGTTTTGCAGAAAACTTCATCCGCGTCTACCAAAAGATGCATGTGCATGCTTAAAACGCGTTTTCGCACAAATCCGTGCGCGGGTGCTAAAAAGAGCAGCATCGGCAAGCTTAGCACATCGTTTGGTAGAAATCCACGTGCGCGTTCTGCAAAAAGCACCATTTGCATGCACATCTTGTGGTTTTGCAGAAAACTTCATCCGCGTCTACCAAAAGATGCATGTGCATGCTTAAAACGCGTTTCCGCACAAATGCGTGCGCGGGTGCTAAAAAGAGCAGCATCGGCATGCTTAGCACGTCGTTTGGTAGAAATCCACGTGCGCGTTCTGCAAAAAGCACCATTTGCATGCACATCTTGTGGTTTTGCAGAAAACTTTATCCGCGTCTACCAAAAGATGCATGTGCATGCTTAAAACGCGTTTTCGCACAAATGCGTGCGCGGGTGCTAAAAAGAGCAGCATCGGCATGCTTAGCACGTCGTTTGGTAGAAATCCACGTGCGCGTTCTGCAAAAAGCACCATTTGAATGCACATCTTGTGGTTTTGCAGAAAACTTCATCCGCGTCTACCAAAGGATGCATGTGCATGCTTAAAACGAGTTTTCGCAATAATGCGTGCGCGGGTGCTAAAAAGAGCAGCATCGGCATGATTAGCACGTCGTTTGGTAGAAATCTACGTGCGCGTTCTGCCAAAAGCACCATTTGCATGCACATCTTGTGGTTTTGCAGAAAACTTCATCCGCGTCTACCAAAAGATGCATGTGCATGCTTAAAACGCGTTTTCGCACAAATCCGTGCGCGGGTGCTAAAAAGAGCAGCATCGGCATGCTTAGCACGTCGTTTGGTAGAAATCCACGTGCGCGTTCTGCAAAAAGCACCATTTGCATGCACATCTTGTGGTTTTGCAGAAAACTTCATCCGCGTCTACCAAAAGATGCATGTGCATGCTTAAAACGCGTTTTCGCACAAATGTGTGCGCGGGTGCTAAAAAGAGCAGCATCGGCATGGTTTGCACGTCGTTTGGTAGAAATCCACGAGCGCGTTCTGCAAAAAGCACCATTTGCATGCACATCTTGTGGTTTTGCAGAAAACTTCATCCGCGTCTACCAAAAGATGCATGTGCATGCTTAAAACGCGTTTTCGCACAAATCCGTGCGCGGGTGCTAAAAAGAGCAGCATCGGCATGCTTAGCACGTCGTTTGGTAGAAATCCACGTGCGCGTTCTGCCAAAAGCACCATTTGCATGCACATCTTGTGGTTTTGCAGAAAACTTCATCCGCGTCTACCAAAAGATGCATGTGCATGCTTAAAACGCGTTTTCGCACAAATGCGTGCGCGGGTGCTAAAAAGAGCAGCATCGGCATGCTTAGCACGTTGTTTGGTAGAAATCCACGTGCGCGTTCTGCAAAAAGCACCATTTGCATGCACATCTTGTGGTTTTGCAGAAAACTTCATCCGCGTCTACCAAAAGATGCATGTGCATGCTTAAAACGCGTTTTCGCACAAATGCGTGCGCGGGTGCTAAAAAGAGCAGCATCGGCATGCTTAGCACGTCGTTTGGTAGAAATCCACGTGCGCGTTCTGCAAAAAGCACCATTTGCATGCACATCTTGTGGTTTTGCAGAAAACTTCATCCGCGTCTACCAAAGGATGCATGTGCATGCTTAAAACGAGTTTTCGCACAAATGCGTGCGCGGGTGCTAAAAAGAGCAGCATCGGCATGATTAGCACGTCGTTTGGTAGAAATCTACGTGCGCATTCTGCCAAAAGCACCATTTGCATGCACATCTTGTGGTTTTGCAGAAAACTTCATCCGCGTCTACCAAAAGATGCATGTGCATGCTTTAAACGCGTTTTCGCACAAATCCGTGCGCGGGTGCTAAAAAGAGCAGCATCGGCATGCTTAGCACGTCGTTTGGTAGAAATCCACGTGCGCGTTCTGCAAAAAGCACCATTTGCATGCACATCTTGTGGTTTTGCAGAAAACTTCATCCGCGTCTACCAAAAGATGCATGTGCATGCTTAAAACGCGTTTTCGCACAAATGCGTGCGCGGGTGCTAAAAAGAGCAGCATCGGCATGCTTAGCACGTCGTTTGGTAGAAATCCACGTGCGCGTTCTGCCAAAAGCACCATTTGCATGCACATCTTGTGGTTTTGCAGAAAACTTCATCCGCGTCTACCAAAAGATGCACGTGCATGCTTAAAACGCGTTTTCGCACAAATGCGTGTGCGGGTGCTAAAAAGAGCAGCATCGGCATGCTTAGCACGTCGTTTGATAGACATCCACGTGCGCGTTCTGCCAAAAGCACCATTTGCATGCACATCTTGTGGTTTTGCAGAAAACTTCATCCGCGTCTACCAAAAGATGCATGTGCATGCTTAAAACGCGTTTTCGCACAAATCCGTGCGCGGGTGCTAAAAAGAGCAGCATCGGCATGCTTAGCACGTCGTTTGGTAGAAATCCACGTGCGCGTTCTGCCAAACGCACCATTTGCATGCACATCTTGTGGTTTTGCAGAAAACTTCATCCGCGTCTACCAAAAGATGCATGTGCATGCTTAAAACGCGTTTTCGCACAAATGCGTGCGCGGGTGCTAAAAAGAGCAGCATCGGCATGCTTAGCACGTTGTTTGGTAGAAATCCACGTGCGCGTTCTGCAAAAAGCACCATTTGCATGCACATCTTGTGGTTTTGCAGAAAACTTCATCCGCGTCTACCAAAAGATGCATGTGCATGCTTAAAACGCGTTTTCGCACAAATGCGTGCGCGGGTGCTAAAAAGAGCAGCATCGGCATGCTGAGCACGTCGTTTGGTAGAAATCCACGTGCGCGTTCTGCAAAAAGCACCATTTGCATGCACATCTTGTGGTTTTGCAGAAAACTTCATCCGCGTCTACCAAAGGATGCATGTGCATGCTTAAAACGAGTTTTCGCAATAATGCGTGCGCGGGTGCTAAAAAGAGCAGCATCGGCATGATTAGCACGTCGTTTGGTAGAAATCTACGTGCGCGTTCTGCCAAAAGCACCATTTGCATGCACATCTTGTGGTTTTGCAGAAAACTTCATCCGCGTCTACCAAAAGATGCATGTGCATGCTTAAAACGCGTTTTCGCACAAATCCGTGCGCGGGTGCTAAAAAGAGCAGCATCGGCATGCTTAGCACGTCGTTTGGTAGAAATCCACGTGCGCGTTCTGCAAAAAGCACCATTTGCATGCACATCTTGTGGTTTTGCAGAAAACTTCATCCGCGTCTACCAAAAGATGCATGTGCATGCTTAAAACGCGTTTTCGCACAAATGCGTGCGCGGGTGCTAAAAAGAGCAGCATCGGCATGCTTAGCACGTCGTTTGGTAGAAATCCACGTGCGCGTTCTGCCAAAAGCACCATTTGCATGCACATCTTGTGGTTTTGCAGAAAACTTCATCCGCGTCTACCAAAAGATGCATGTGCATGCTTAAAACGCGTTTTCGCACAAATCCGTGCGCGGGTGCTAAAAAGAGCAGCATCGGCAAGCTTAGCACATCGTTTGGTAGAAGTCCACGTGCGCGTTCTGCAAAAAGCACCATTTGCATGCACATCTTGTGGTTTTGCAGAAAACTTCATCCGCGTCTACCAAAAGATGCATGTGCATGCTTAAAACGCGTTTTCGCACAAATGCGTGCGCGGGTGCTAAAAAGAGCAGCATCGGCATGCTTAGCACGTCGTTTGGTAGAAATCCACGTGCGCGTTCTGCAAAAAGCACCATTTGCATGCACATCTTGTGGTTTTGTAGAAAACTTCATCCGCGTCTACCAAAAGATGCATGTGCATGCTTAAAACGCGTTTTCGCACAAATGCGTGCGCGGGTGCTAAAAAGAGCAGCATCGGCATGCTTAGCACGTCGTTTGGTAGAAATCCACGTGCGCGTTCTGCCAAAAGCACCATTTGCATGCACATCTTGTGGTTTTGCAGAAAACTTCATCCGCGTCTACCAAAAGATGCCTGTGCATGCTTTAAACGCGTTTTCGCACAAATCCGTGCGCGGGTGCTAAAAAGAGCAGCATCGGCATGCTTAGCACGTCGTTTGGTAGAAATCTACGTGCGCGTTCTGCCAAAAGCACCATTTGCATGCACATCTTGTGGTTTTGCAGAAACCTTCATCCGCGTCTACCAAAAGATGCACGTGCATGCTTAAAACGCATTTTCGCACAAATGCGTGCGCGGGTGCTAAAAAGAGCAGCATCGGCATGCTTAGCACGTCGTTTGATAGACATCCACGTGCGCGTTCTGCCAAAAGCACCATTTGCATGCACATCTTGTGGTTTTGCAGAAAACTTCATCCGCGTCTACCAAAAGATGCATGTGCATGCTTAAAACGCGTTTTCGCACAAATCCGTGCGCGGGTGCTAAAAAGAGCAGCATCGGCATGCTTAGCACGTCGTTTGGTAGAAATCCACGTGCGCGTTCTGCCAAAAGCACCATTTGCATGCACATCTTGTGGTTTTGCAGAAAACTTCATCCGCGTCTACCAAAAGATGCATGTGCATGCTTAAAACGCGTTTTCGCACAAATCCGTGCGCGGGTGCTAAAAAGAGCAGCATCGGCATGCTTAGCACGTCGTTTGGTAGAAATCCACGTGCGCGTTCTGCCAAAAGCACCATTTGCATGCACATCTTGTGGTTTTGCAGAAAACTTCATCCGCGTCTACCAAAAGATGCATGTGCATGCTTAAAACGCGTTTTCGCACAAATGCGTGCGCGGGTGCTAAAAAGAGCAGCATCGGCATGCTTAGCACGTTGTTTGGTAGAAATCCACGTGCGCGTTCTGCAAAAAGCACCATTTGCATGCACATCTTGTGGTTTTGCAGAAAACTTCATCCGCGTCTACCAAAAGATGCATGTGCATGCTTAAAACGCGTTTTCGCACAAATGCGTGCGCGGGTGCTAAAAAGAGCAGCATCGGCATGCTTAGCCCGTCGTTTGGTAGAAATCCACGTGCGCGTTCTGCAAAAAGCACCATTTGCATGCACATCTTGTGGTTTTGCAGAAAACTTCATCCGCGTCTACCAAAGGATGCATGTGCATGCTTAAAACGAGTTTTCGCACAAATGCGTGCGCGGGTGCTAAAAAGAGCAGCATCGGCATGATTAGCACGTCGTTTGGTAGAAATCTACGTGCGCGTTCTGCCAAAAGCACCATTTGCATGCACATCTTGTGGTTTTGCAGAAAACTTCATCCGCGTCTACCAAAAGATGCATGTGCATGCTTAAAACGCGTTTTCGCACAAATCCGTGCGCGGGTGCTAAAAAGAGCAGCATCGGCATGCTTAGCACGTCGTTTGGTAGAAATCCACGTGCGCGTTCTGCAAAAAGCACCATTTGCATGCACATCTTGTGGTTTTGCAGAAAACTTCATCCGATTCTACCAAAAGATGCATGTGCATGCTTAAAACGCGTTTTCGCACAAATGCGTGCGCGGGTGCTAAAAAGAGCAGCATCGGCATGCTTAGCACGTCGTTTGGTAGAAATCCACGTGCGCGTTCTGCCAAAAGCACCATTTGCATGCACATCTTGTGGTTTTGCAGAAAACTTCATCCGCGTCTACCAAAAGATGCATGTGCATGCTTAAAACGCGTTTTCGCACAAATCCGTGCGCGGATGCTAAAAAGAGCAGCATCGGCAAGCTTAGCACATCGTTTGGTAGAAATCCACGTGCGCGTTCTGCAAAAAGCACCATTTGCATGCACATCTTGTGGTTTTGCAGAAAACTTCATCCGCGTCTACCAAAAGATGCATGTGCATGCTTAAAACGCGTTTTCGCACAAATGCGTGCGCGGGTGCTAAAAAGAGCAGCATCGGCATGCTTAGCACGTCGTTTGGTAGAAATCCACGTGCGCGTTCTGCAAAAACACCATTTGCATGCACATCTTGTGGTTTTGCAGAAAACTTCATCCGCGTCTACCAAAAGATGCATGTGCATGCTTAAAACGCGTTTTCGCACAAATGCGTGAGCGGGTGCTAAAAAGAGCAGCATCGGCATGCTTAGCACGTCGTTTGGTAGAAATCCACGTGCGCGTTCTGCCAAAAGCACCATTTGCATGCACATCTTGTGGTTTTGCAGAAAACTTCATCCGCGTCTACCAAAAGATGCCTGTGCATGCTTAAAACGCGTTTTCGCACAAATCCGTGCGCGGGTGCTAAAAAGAGCAGCATCGGCATGCTTAGCACGTCGTTTGGTAGAAATCCACGTGCGCGTTCTGCAAAAAGCACCATTTGCATGCACATCTTGTGGTTTTGCAGAAAACTTCATCCGCGTCTACCAAAAGATGCATGTGCATGCTTAAAACGCGTTTTCGCACAAATGCGTGCGCGGGTGCTAAAAAGAGCAGCATCGGCATGCTTAGCACGTCGTTTGGTAGAAATCCACGAGCGCGTTCTGCAAAAAGCACCATTTGCATGCACATCTTGTGGTTTTGCAGAAAACTTCATCCGCGTCTACCAAAAGATGCTTGTGCATGCTTAAAACGCGTTTTCGCACAAATGCGTGCGCGGGTGCTAAAAAGAGCAGCATCGGCATGCTTAGCACGTCGTTTGGTAGAAATCCACGTGCGCGTTCTGCCAAAAGCACCATTTGCATGCACATCTTGTGGTTTTGCAGAAAACTTCATCCGCGTCTACCAAAAGATGCCTGTGCATGCTTAAAACGCGTTTTCGCACAAATCCGTGCGCGGGTGCTAAAAAGAGCAGCATCGGCATGCTTAGCACGTTGTTTGGTAGAAATCCACGTGCGCGTTCTGCAAAAAGCACCATTTGCATGCACATCTTGTGGTTTTGCCGAAAACTTCATCCGCGTCTACCAAAAGATGCATGTGCATGCTTAAAACGCGTTTTCGCACAAATGCGTGCGCGGGTGCTAAAAAGAGCAGCATCGGCATGCTTAGCACGTCGTTTGGTAGAAATCCACGAGCGCGTTCTGCAAAAAGCACCATTTGCATGCACATCTTGTGGTTTTGCAGAAAACTTCATCCGCGTCTACCAAAAGATGCTTGTGCATGCTTAAAACGCGTTTTCGCACAAATGCGTGCGCGGGTGCTAAAAAGAGCAGCATCGGCATGCTTAGCACGTCGTTTGGTAGAAATCCACGTGCGCGTTCTGCCAAAAGCACCATTTGCATGCACATCTTGTGGTTTTTCAGAAAACTTCATCCGCGTCTACCAAAAGATGCATGTGCATGCTTAAAACGCGTTTTCGCACAAATCCGTGCGCGGGTGCTAAAAAGAGCAGCATCGGCATGCTTAGCACGTCGTTTGGTAGAAATCCACGTGCGCGTTCTGCAAAAAGCACCATTTGCATGCACATCTTGTGGTTTTGCAGAAAACTTCATCCGCGTCTACCAAAAGATGCATGTGCATGCTTAAAACGCGTTTTCGCACAAATGCGTGCGCGGGTGCTAAAAAGAGCAGCATCGGCATGCTTAGCACGTCGTTTGGTAGAAATCCACGAGCGCGTTCTGCAAAAAGCACCATTTGCATGCACATCTTGTGGTTTTGCAGAAAACTTCATCCGCGTCTACCAAAAGATGCATGTGCATGCTTAAAACGCGTTTTCGCACAAATGCGTGCGCGGGTGCTAAAAAGAGCAGCATCGGCATGCTTAGCACGTCGTTTGGTAGAAATCCACGTGCGCGTTCTGCCAAAAGCACCATTTGCATGCACATCTTGTGGTTTTGCAGAAAACTTAATCCGCGTCTACCAAAAGATGCATGTGCATGCTTAAAACGCGTTTTCGCACAAATCCGTGCGCGGGTGCTAAAAAGAGCAGCATCGGCATGCTTAGCACGTCGTTTGGTAGAAATCCACGTGCGCGTTCTGCAAAAAGCACCATTTGCATGCACATCTTGTGGTTTTGCAGAAAACTTCATCCGCGTCTACCAAAAGATGCATGTGCATGCTTAAAACGCGTTTTCGCACAAATGCGTGCGCGGGTGCTAAAAAGAGCAGCATCGGCATGGTTTGCACGTCGTTTGGTAGAAATCCACGAGCGCGTTCTGCAAAAAGCACCATTTGCATGCACATCTTGTGGTTTTGCAGAAAACTTCATTAGCGTCTACCAAAAGATGCATGTGCATGCTTAAAACGCGTTTTCGCACAAATCCGTGCGCGGGTGCTAAAAAAAGCAGCATCGGCATGCTTAGCACGTCGTTTGGTAGAAATCCACGTGCGCGTTCTGCCAAAAGCACCATTTGCATGCACATCTTGTGGTTTTGCAGAAAACTTCATCCGCGTCTACCAAAAGATGCATGTGCATGCTTAAAACGCGTTTTCGCACAAATGCGTGCGCGGGTGCTAAAAAGAGCAGCATCGGCATGCTTAGCACGTTGTTTGGTAGAAATCCACGTGCGCGTTCTGCAAAAAGCACCATTTGCATGCACATCTTGTGGTTTTGCAGAAAACTTCATCCGCGTCTACCAAAAGATGCATGTGCATGCTTAAAACGCGTTTTCGCACAAATGCGTGCGCGGGTGCTAAAAAGAGCCGCATCGGCATGCTTAGCACGTCGTTTGGTAGAAATCCACGTGCGCGTTCTGCAAAAAGCACCATTTGCATGCACATCTTGTGGTTTTGCAGAAAACTTCATCCGCGTCTACCAAAGGATGCATGTGCATGCTTAAAACGAGTTTTCGCACAAATGCGTGCGCGGGTGCTAAAAAGAGCAGCATCGGCATGATTAGCACGTCGTTTGGTAGAAATCTACGTGCGCATTCTGCCAAAAGCACCATTTGCATGCACATCTTGTGGTTTTGCAGAAAACTTCATCCGCGTCTACCAAAAGATGCATGTGCATGCTTAAAACGCGTTTTCGCACAAATCCGTGCGCGGGTGCTAAAAAGAGCAGCATCGGCATGCTTAGCACGTCGTTTGGTAGAAATCCACGTGCGCGTTCTGCAAAAAGCACCATTTGCATGCACATCTTGTGGTTTTGCAGAAAACTTCATCCGCGTCTACCAAAAGATGCATGTGCATGCTTAAAACGCGTTTTCGCACAAATGCGTGCGCGGGTGCTAAAAAGAGCAGCATCGGCATGCTTAGCACGTTGTTTGGTAGAAATCCACGTGCGCGTTCTGCAAAAAGCACCATTTGCATGCACATCTTGTGGTTTTGCAGAAAACTTCATCCGCGTCTACCAAAAGATGCATGTGCATGCTTAAAACGCGTTTTCGCACAAATGCGTGCGCGGGTGCTAAAAAGAGCAGCATCGGCATGCTTAGCACGTCGTTTGGTAGAAATGCACGTGCGCGTTCTTCAAAAAGCACCATTTGCATGCACATCTTGTGGTTTTGCAGAAAACTTCATCCGCGTCTACCAAAGGATGCATGTGCATGCTTAAAACGAGTTTTCGCACAAATGCGTGCGCGGGTGCTAAAAAGAGCAGCATCGGCATGATTAGCACGTCGTTTGGTAGAAATCTACGTGCGCGTTCTGCCAAAAGCACCATTTGCATGCACATCTTGTGGTTTTGCAGAAAACTTCATCCGCGTCTACAAAAGATGCATGTGCATGCTTAAAACGCGTTTTCGCACAAATCCGTGCGCGGGTGCTAAAAAGAGCAGCATCGGCATGCTTAGCACGTCGTTTGGTAGAAATCCACGTGCGCGTTCTGCAAAAAGCACCATTTGCATGCACATCTTGTGGTTTTGCAGAAAACTTCATCCGCGTCTACCAAAAGATGCATGTGCATGCTTAAAACGCGTTTTCGCACAAATGCGTGCGCGGGTGCTAAAAAGAGCAGCATCGGCATGCTTAGCACGTCGTTTGGTAGAAATCCACGTGCGCGTTCTGCCAAAAGCACCATTTGCATGCACATCTTGTGGTTTTGCAGAAAACTTCATCCGCGTCTACCAAAAGATGCATGTGCATGCTTAAAACGCGTTTTCGCACAAATCCGTGCGCGGGTGCTAAAAAGAGCAGCATCGGCAAGCTTAGCACATCGTTTGGTAGAAATCCACGTGCGCGTTCTGCAAAAAGCACCATTTGCATGCACATCTTGTGGTTTTGCAGAAAACTTCATCCGCTTCTACCAAAAGATGCATGTGCATGCTTAAAACGCGTTTTCGCACAAATGCGTGCGCGGGTGCTAAAAAGAGCAGCATCGGCATGCTTAGCACGTCGTTTGGTAGAAATCCACGTGCGCGTTCTGCAAAAAGCACCATTTGCATGCACATCTTGTGGTTTTGCAGAAAACTTCATCCGCGTCTACCAAAAGATGCATGTGCATGCTTAAAACGCGTTTTCGCACAAATGCGTGCGCGGGTGCTAAAAAGAGCAGCATCGGCATGCTTAGCACGTCGTTTGGTAGAAATCCACGTGCGCGTTCTGCCAAAAGCACCATTTGCATGCACATCTTGTGGTTTTGCAGAAAACTTCATCCGCGTCTACCAAAAGATGCCTGTGCATGCTTAAAACGCGTTTTCGCACAAATCCGTGCGCGGGTGCTAAAAAGAGCAGCATCGGCATGCTTAGCACGTCGTTTGGTAGAAATCCACGAGCGCGTTCTGCAAAAAGCACCATTTGCATGCACATCTTGTGGTTTTGCAGAAAACTTCATCCGCGTCTACCAAAAGATGCATGTGCATGCTTAAACGCGTTTTCGCACAAATGCGTGCGCGGGTGCTAAAAAGAGCAGCATCGGCATGCTTAGCACGTCGTTTGGTACAAATCCACGTGCGCGTTCTGCAAAAAGCACCATTTGCATGCACATCTTGTGGTTTTGCAGAAAACTTCATCCGCGTCTACCAAAGGATGCATGTGCATGCTTAAAACGAGTTTTCGCACAAATGCGTGCGCGGGTGCTAAAAAGAGCAGCATCGGCATGATTAGCACGTCGTTTGGTAGAAATCTACGTGCGCGTTCTGCCAAAAGCACCATTTGCATGCACATCTTGTGGTTTTGCAGAAAACTTCATCCGCGTCTACCAAAAGATGCATGTGCATGCTTAAAACGCGTTTTCGCACAAATCCGTGCGCGGGTGCTAAAAAGAGCAGCATCGGCATGCTTAGCACGTCGTTTGGTAGAAATCCACGTGCGCGTTCTGCAAAAAGCACCATTTGCATGCACATCTTGTGGTTTTGCAGAAAACTTCATCCGCGTCTACCAAAAGATGCATGTGCATGCTTAAAACGCGTTTTCGCACAAATGCGTGCGCGGGTGCTAAAAAGAGCAGCATCGGCATGCTTAGCACGTCGTTTGGTAGAAATCCACGTGCGCGTTCTACAAAAAGCACCATTTGCATGCACATCTTGTGGTTTTGCAGAAAACTTCATCCGCGTCTACCAAAAGATGCATGTGCATGCTTAAAACGCGTTTTCGCACAAATGCGTGCGCGGGTGCTAAAAAGAGCAGCATCGGCATGCTTAGCACGCCGTTTGGTAGAAATCCACGTGCGCGTTCTGCAAAAAGCACCATTTGCATGCACATCTTGTGGTTTTGCAGAAAACTTCATCCGCGTCTACCAAAAGATGCATGTGCATGCTTAAAACGCGTTTTCGCACAAATGCGTGCGCGGGTGCTAAAAAGAGCAGCATCGGCATGCTTAGCACGTCGTTTGGTAGAAATCCACGTGCGCGTTCTGCAAAAAGCACCATTTGCATGCACATCTTGTGGTTTTGCAGAAAACTTCATCCGCGTCTACCAAAAGATGCATGTGCATGCTTAAAACGCGTTTTCGCACAAATGCGTGCGCGGGTGCTAAAAAGAGCAGCATCTGCATGCTTAGCACGTCGTTTGGTAGAAATCCACGTGCGCGTTCTGCCAAAAGCACCATTTGCATGCACATCTTGTGGTTTTGCAGAAAACTTCATCCGCGTCTACCAAAAGATGCCTGTGCATGCTTAAAACGCGTTTTCGCACAAATCCGTGCGCGGGTGCTAAAAAGAGCAGCATCGGCATGCTTAGCACGTCGTTTGGTAGAAATCCACGTGCGCGTTCTGCAAAAAGCACCATTTGCATGCACATCTTGTGGTTTTGCAGAAAACTTCATCCGCGTCTACCAAAAGATGCATGTGCATGCTTAAAACGCGTTTTCGCACAAATGCGTGCGCGGGTGCTAAAAAGAGCAGCATCGGCATGCTTAGCACGTCGTTTGGTAGAAATCCACGTGCGCGTTCTGCAAAAAGCACCATTTGCATGCACATCTTGTGGTTTTGCAGAAAACTTCATCCGCGTCTACCAAAAGATGCATGTGCATGCTTAAAACGCGTTTTCGCACAAATGCGTGCGCGGGTGCTAAAAAGAGCAGCATCGGCATGCTTAGCACGTCGTTTGGTAGAAATCCACGTGCGCGTTCTGCCAAAAGCACCATTTGCATGCACATCTTGTGGTTTTGCAGAAAACTTCATCCGCGTCTACCAAAAGATGCCTGTGCATGCTTAAAACGCGTTTTCGCACAAATCCGTGCGCGGGTGCTAAAAAGAGCAGCATCGGCATGCTTAGCACGTCGTTTGGTAGAAATCCACGTGCGCGTTCTGCAAAAAGCACCATTTGCATGCACATCTTGTGGTTTTGCAGAAAACTTCATCCGCGTCTACCAAAAGATGCATGTGCATGCTTAAAACGCGTTTTCGCACAAATGCGTGCGCGGGTGCTAAAAAGAGCAGCATCGGCATGCTTAGCACGTCGTTTGGTAGAAATCCACGAGCGCGTTCTGCAAAAAGCACCATTTGCATGCACATCTTGTGGTTTTGCAGAAAACTTCATCCGCGTCTACCAAAAGATGCATGTGCATGCTTAAAACGCGTTTTCGCACAAATGCGTGCGCGGGTGCGAAAAAGAGCAGCATCGGCATGCTTAGCACGTCGTTTGGTAGAAATCCACGTGCGCGTTCTGCCAAAAGCACCATTTGCATGCACATCTTGTGGTTTTTCAGAAAACTTCATCCGCGTCTACCAAAAGATGCATGTGCATGCTTAAAACGTGTTTTCGCACAAATCCATGCGCGGGTGCTAAAAAGAGCAGCATCGGCATGCTTAGCACGTCGTTTGGTAGAAATCCACGTGCGCGTTCTGCAAAAAGCACCATTTGCATGCACATCTTGTGGTTTTGCAGAAAACTTCATCCGCGTCTACCAAAAGATGCATGTGCATGCTTAAAACGCGTTTTCGCACAAATGCGTGCGCGGGTGCTAAAAAGAGCAGCATCGGCATGCTTAGCACGTCGTTTGGTAGAAATCCACGAGCGCGTTCTGCAAAAAGCACCATTTGCATGCACATCTTGTGGTTTTGCAGAAAACTTCATCCGCGTCTACCAAAAGATGCACGTGCATGCTTAAAACGCGTTTTCGCACAAATGCGTGCGCGGGTGCTAAAAAGAGCAGCATCGGCATGCTTAGCACGTCGTTTGATAGACATCCACGTGCGCGTTCTGCCAAAAGCACCATTTGCATGCACATCTTGTGGTTTTGCAGAAAACTTCATCCGCGTCTACCAAAAGATGCATGTGCATGCTTAAAACGCGTTTTCGCACAAATGCGTGCGCGGGTGCTAAAAAGAGCAGCATCGGCATGCTTAGCACGTCGTTTGGTAGAAATCCACGTGCGCGTTCTGCCAAAAGCACCATTTGCATGCACATCTTGTGGTTTTGCAGAAAACTTCATCCGCGTCTACCAAAAGATGCATGTGCATGCTTAAAACGCGTTTTCGCACAAATGCGTGCGCGGGTGCTAAAAAGAGCAGCATCGGCATGCTTAGCACGTCGTTTGGTAGAAATCCACGTGCGCGTTCTGCAAAAAGCACCATTTGCATGCACATCTTGTGGTTTTGCAGAAAACTTCATCCGCGTCTACCAAAAGATGCATGTGCATGCTTAAAACGCGTTTTCGCACAAATCCGTGCGCGGGTGCTAAAAAGAGCAGCATCGGCAAGCTTAGCACATCGTTTGGTAGAAATCCACGTGCGCGTTCTGCGAAAAGCACCATTTGCATGCACATCTTGTGGTTTTGCAGAAAACTTCATCCGCGTCTACCAAAAGATGCATGTGCATGCTTAAAGCGCGTTTTCGCACAAATGCGTGCGCGGGTGCTAAAAAGAGCAGCATCGGCATGCTTAGCACGTCGTTTGGTAGAAATACACGTGCGCGTTCTGCAAAAAGCACCATTTGCATGCACATCTTGTGGTTTTGCAGAAAACTTCATCCGCGTCTACCAAAAGATGCATGTGCATGCTTAAAACGCGTTTTCGCACAAATGCGTGCGCGGGTGCTAAAAAGAGCAGCATCGGCATGCTTAGCACGTCGTTTGGTAGAAATCCACGTGCGCGTTCTGCCAAAAGCACCATTTGCATGCACATCTTGTGGTTTTGCAGAAAACTTCATCCGCGTCTACCAAAAGATGCCTGTGCATGCTTAAAACGCGTTTTCGCACAAATCCGTGCGCGGGTGCTAAAAAGAGCAGCATCGGCATGCTTAGCACGTCGTTTGGTAGAAATCCACGTGCGCGTTCTGCAAAAAGCACCATTTGCATGCACATCTTGTGGTTTTGCAGAAAACTTCATCCGCGTCTACCAAAAGATGCATGTGCATGCTTAAAACGCGTTTTCGCACAAATGCGTGCGCGGGTGCTAAAAAGAGCAGCATCGGCATGCTTAGCACGTCGTTTGGTAGAAATCCACGTGCGCGTTCTGCAAAAAGCACCATTTGCATGCACATCTTGTGGTTTTGCAGAAAACTTCATCCGCGTCTACCAAAAGATGCATGTGCATGCTTAAAACGCGTTTTCGCACAAATCCGTGCGCGGGTGCTAAAAAGAGCAGCATCGGCAAGCTTAGCACATCGTTTGGTAGAAATCCACGTGCGCGTTCTGCGAAAAGCACCATTTGCATGCACATCTTGTGGTTTTGCAGAAAACTTCATCCGCGTCTACCAAAAGATGCATGTGCATGCTTAAAGCGCGTTTTCGCACAAATGCGTGCGCGGGTGCTAAAAAGAGCAGCATCGGCATGCTTAGCACGTCGTTTGGTAGAAATACACGTGCGCGTTCTGCAAAAAGCACCATTTGCATGCACATCTTGTGGTTTTGCAGAAAACTTCATCCGCGTCTACCAAAAGATGCATGTGCATGCTTAAAACGCGTTTTCGCACAAATGCGTGCGCGGGTGCTAAAAAGAGCAGCATCGGCATGCTTAGCACGTCGTTTGGTAGAAATCCACGTGCGCGTTCTGCCAAAAGCACCATTTGCATGCACATCTTGTGGTTTTGCAGAAAACTTCATCCGCGTCTACCAAAAGATGCCTGTGCATGCTTAAAACGCGTTTTCGCACAAATCCGTGCGCGGGTGCTAAAAAGAGCAGCATCGGCATGCTTAGCACGTCGTTTGGTAGAAATCCACGTGCGCGTTCTGCAAAAAGCACCATTTGCATGCACATCTTGTGGTTTTGCAGAAAACTTCATCCGCGTCTACCAAAAGATGCATGTGCATGCTTAAAACGCGGTTTCGCACAAATGCGTGCGCGGGTGCTAAAAAGAGCAGCATCGGCATGCTTAGCACGTCGTTTGGTAGAAATCCACGTGCGCGTTCTGCCAAAAGCACCATTTGCATGCACATCTTGTGGTTTTGCAGAAAACTTCATCCGCGTCTACCAAAAGATGCATGTGCATGCTTAAAACGCGTTTTCGCACAAATGCGTGCGCGGGTGCTAAAAAGAGCAGCATCGGCATGCTTAGCACGTCGTTTGGTAGAAATCCACGTGCGCGTTTTGCAAAAAGCACCATTTGCATGCACATCTTGTGGTTTTGCAGAAAACTTCATCCGCGTCTACCAAAAGATGCATGTGCATGCTTAAAACGCGTTTTCGCACAAATCCGTGCGCGGGTGCTAAAAAGAGCAGCATCGGCATGCTTAGCACGTCGTTTGGTAGAAATACACGTGCGCGTTCTGCAAAAAGCACCATTTGCATGCACATCTTGTGGTTTTGCAGAAAACTTCATCCGCGTCTATCAAAAGATGCATGTGCATGCTTAAAACGCGTTTTCGCACAAATGCGTGCGCGGGTGCTAAAAAGAGCAGCATCGGCATGCTTAGCACGTCGTTTGGTAGAAATCCACGTGCGCGTTCTGCCAAAAGCACCATTTGCATGCACATCTTGTGGTTTTGCAGAAAAGTTCATCCGCGTCTACCAAAAGATGCCTGTGCATGCTTAAAACGCGTTTTCGCACAAATCCGTGCGCGGGTGCTAAAAAGAGCAGCATCGGCATGCTTAGCACGTCGTTTGGTAGAAATCCACGTGCGCGTTCTGCAAAAAGCACCATTTGCATGCACATCTTGTGGTTTTGCAGAAAACTTCATCCGCGTCTACCAAAAGATGCATGTGCATGCTTAAAACGCGTTTTCGCACAAATGCGTGCGCGGGTGCTAAAAAGAGCAGCATCGGCATGCTTAGCACGTCGTTTGGTAGAAATCCACGTGCGCGTTCTGCCAAAAGCACCATTTGCATGCACATCTTGTGGTTTTGCAGAAAACTTCATCCGCGTCTACCAAAAGATGCCTGTGCATGCTTAAAACGCGTTTTCGCACAAATCCGTGCGCGGGTGCTAAAAAGAGCAGCATCGGCATGCTTAGCACGTCGTTTGGTAGAAATCCACGTGCGCGTTCTGCAAAAAGCACCATTTGCATCCACATCTTGTGGTTTTGCAGAAAACTTCATCCGCGTCTACCAAAAGATGCATGTGCATGCTTAAAACGCGTTTTCGCACAAATGCGTGCGCGGGTGCTAAAAAGAGCAGCATCGGCATGCTTAGCACGTCGTTTGGTAGAAATCCACGAGCGCGTTCTGCAAAAAGCACCATTTGCATGCACATCTTGTGGTTTTGCAGAAAACTTCATCCGCGTCTACCAAAAGATGCTTGTGCATGCTTAAAACGCGTTTTCGCACAAATGCGTGCGCGGGTGCTAAAAAGAGCAGCATCGGCATGCTTAGCACGTCGTTTGGTAGAAATCCACGTGCGCGTTCTGCCAAAAGCACCATTTGCATGCACATCTTGTGGTTTTTCAGAAAACTTCATCCGCGTCTACCAAAAGATGCATGTGCATGCTTAAAACGCGTTTTCGCACAAATCCGTGCGCGGGTGCTAAAAAGAGCAGCATCGGCATGCTTAGCACGTCGTTTGGTAGAAATCCACGTGCGCGTTCTGCAAAAAGCACCATTTGCATGCACATCTTGTGGTTTTGCAGAAAACTTCATCCGCGTCTACCAAAAGATGCTTGTGCATGCTTAAAACGCGTTTTCGCACAAATGCGTGCGCGGGTGCTAAAAAGAGCAGCATCGGCATGCTTAGCACGTCGTTTGGTAGAAATCCACGTGCGCGTTCTGCCAAAAGCACCATTTGCATGCACATCTTGTGGTTTTTCAGAAAACTTCATCCGCGTCTACCAAAAGATGCATGTGCATGCTTAAAACGCGTTTTCGCACAAATCCGTGCGCGGGTGCTAAAAAGAGCAGCATCGGCATGCTTAGCACGTCGTTTGGTAGAAATCCACGTGCGCGTTCTGCAAAAAGCACCATTTGCATGCACATCTTGTGGTTTTGCAGAAAACTTCATCCGCGTCTACCAAAAGATGCATGTGCATGCTTAAAACGCGTTTTCGCACAAATGCGTGCGCGGGTGCTAAAAAGAGCAGCATCGGCATGCTTAGCACGTCGTTTGGTAGAAATCCACGAGCGCGTTCTGCAAAAAGCACCATTTGCATGCACATCTTGTGGTTTTGCAGAAAACTTCATCCGCGTCTACCAAAAGATGCATGTGCATGCTTAAAACGCGTTTTCGCACAAATGCGTGCGCGGGTGCTAAAAAGAGCAGCATCGGCATGCTTAGCACGTCGTTTGGTAGAAATCCACGTGCGCGTTCTGCCAAAAGCACCATTTGCATGCACATCTTGTGGTTTTTCAGAAAACTTCATCCGCGTCTACCAAAAGATGCATGTGCATGCTTAAAACGCGTTTTCGCACAAATCCGTGCGCGGGTGCTAAAAAGAGCAGCATCGGCATGCTTAGCACGTCGTTTGGTAGAAATCCACGTGCGCGTTCTGCCGAAAGCACCATTTGCATGCACATCTTGTGGTTTTTCAGAAAACTTCATCCGCGTCTACCAAAAGATGCATGTGCATGCTTAAAACGCGTTTTCGCACAAATCCGTGCGCGGGTGCTAAAAAGAGCAGCATCGGCATGCTTAGCACGTCGTTTGGTAGAAATCCACGTGCGCGTTCTGCAAAAAGCACCATTTGCATGCACATCTTGTGGTTTTGCAGAAAACTTCATCCGCGTCTACCAAAAGATGCTTGTGCATGCTTAAAACGCGTTTTCGCACAAATGCGTGCGCGGGTGCTAAAAAGAGCAGCATCGGCATGCTTAGCACGTCGTTTGGTAGAAATCCACGTGCGCGTTCTGCCAAAAGCACCATTTGCATGCACATCTTGTGGTTTTTCAGAAAACTTCATCCGCGTCTACCAAAAGATGCATGTGCATGCTTAAAACGCGTTTTCGCACAAATCCGTGCGCGGGTGCTAAAAAGAGCAGCATCGGCATGCTTAGCACGTCGTTTGGTAGAAATCCACGTGCGCGTTCTGCAAAAAGCACCATTTGCATGCACATCTTGTGGTTTTGCAGAAAACTTCATCCGCGTCTACCAAAAGATGCATGTGCATGCTTAAAACGCGTTTTCGCACAAATGCGTGCGCGGGTGCTAAAAAGAGCAGCATCGGCATGCTTAGCACGTCGTTTGGTAGAAATCCACGAGCGCGTTCTGCAAAAAGCACCATTTGCATGCACATCTTGTGGTTTTGCAGAAAACTTCATCCGCGTCTACCAAAAGATGCATGTGCATGCTTAAAACGCGTTTTCGCACAAATGCGTGCGCGGGTGCTAAAAAGAGCAGCATCGGCATGCTTAGCACGTCGTTTGGTAGAAATCCACGTGCGCGTTCTGCCAAAAGCACCATTTGCATGCACATCTTGTGGTTTTTCAGAAAACTTCATCCGCGTCTACCAAAAGATGCATGTGCATGCTTAAAACGCGTTTTCGCACAAATCCGTGCGCGGGTGCTAAAAAGAGCAGCATCGGCATGCTTAGCACGTCGTTTGGTAGAAATCCACGTGCGCGTTCTGCAAAAAGCACCATTTGCATGCACATCTTGTGGTTTTGCAGAAAACTTCATCCGCGTCTACCAAAAGATGCATGTGCATGCTTAAAACGCGTTTTCGCACAAATGCGTGCGCGGGTGCTAAAAAGAGCAGCATCGGCATGCTTAGCACGTTGTTTGGTAGAAATCCACGTGCGCGTTCTGCAAAAAGCACCATTTGCATGCACATCTTGTGGTTTTGCAGAAAACTTCATCCGCGTCTACCAAAAGATGCATGTGCATGCTTAAAACGCGTTTTCGCACAAATGCGTGCGCGGGTGCTAAAAAGAGCCGCATCGGCATGCTTAGCACGTCGTTTGGTAGAAATCCACGTGCGCGTTCTGCAAAAAGCACCATTTGCATGCACATCTTGTGGTTTTGCAGAAAACTTCATCCGCGTCTACCAAAGGATGCATGTGCATGCTTAAAACGAGTTTTCGCACAAATGCGTGCGCGGGTGCTAAAAAGAGCAGCATCGGCATGATTAGCACGTCGTTTGGTAGAAATCCACGTGCGCGTTCTGCAAAAAGCACCATTTGCATGCACATCTTGTGGTTTTGCAGAAAACTTCATCCGCGTCTACCAAAGGATGCATGTGCATGCTTAAAACGAGTTTTCGCACAAATGCGTGCGCGGGTGCTAAAAAGAGCAGCATCGGCATGATTAGCACGTCGTTTGGTAGAAATCTACGTGCGCATTCTGCCAAAAGCACCATTTGCATGCACATCTTGTGGTTTTGCAGAAAACTTCATCCGCGTCTACCAAAAGATGCATGTGCATGCTTAAAACGCGTTTTCGCACAAATCCGTGCGCGGGTGCTAAAAAGAGCAGCATCGGCATGCTTAGCACGTCGTTTGGTAGAAATCCACGTGCGCGTTCTGCAAAAAGCACCATTTGCATGCACATCTTGTGGTTTTGCAGAAAACTTCATCCGCGTCTACCAAAAGATGCATGTGCATGCTTAAAACGCGTTTTCGCACAAATGCGTGCGCGGGTGCTAAAAAGAGCAGCATCGGCATGCTTAGCACGTCGTTTGGTAGAAATGCACGTGCGCGTTCTTCAAAAAGCACCATTTGCATGCACATCTTGTGGTTTTGCAGAAAACTTCATCCGCGTCTACCAAAGGATGCATGTGCATGCTTAAAACGAGTTTTCGCACAAATTCGTGCGCGGGTGCTAAAAAGAGCAGCATCGGCATGATTAGCACGTCGTTTGGTAGAAATCTACGTGCGCGTTCTGCCAAAAGCACCATTTGCATGCACATCTTGTGGTTTTGCAGAAAACTTCATCCGCGTCTACAAAAGATGCATGTGCATGCTTAAAACGCGTTTTCGCACAAATCCGTGCGCGGGTGCTAAAAAGAGCAGCATCGGCATGCTTAGCACGTCGTTTGGTAGAAATCCACGTGCGCGTTCTGCAAAAAGCACCATTTGCATGCACATCTTGTGGTTTTGCAGAAAACTTCATCCGCGTCTACCAAAAGATGCATGTGCATGCTTAAAACGCGTTTTCGCACAAATGCGTGCGCGGGTGCTAAAAAGAGCAGCATCGGCATGCTTAGCACGTCGTTTGGTAGAAATCCACGTGCGCGTTCTGCCAAAAGCACCATTTGCATGCACATCTTGTGGTTTTGCAGAAAACTTCATCCGCGTCTACCAAAAGATGCATGTGCATGCTTAAAACGCGTTTTCGCACAAATCCGTGCGCGGGTGCTAAAAAGAGCAGCATCGGCAAGCTTAGCACATCGTTTGGTAGAAATCCACGTGCGCGTTCTGCAAAAAGCACCATTTGCATGCACATCTTGTGGTTTTGCAGAAAACTTCATCCGCTTCTACCAAAAGATGCATGTGCATGCTTAAAACGCGTTTTCGCACAAATGCGTGCGCGGGTGCTAAAAAGAGCAGCATCGGCATGCTTAGCACGTCGTTTGGTAGAAATCCACGTGCGCGTTCTGCAAAAAGCACCATTTGCATGCACATCTTGTGGTTTTGCAGAAAACTTCATCCGCGTCTACCAAAAGATGCATGTGCATGCTTAAAACGCGTTTTCGCACAAATGCGTGCGCGGGTGCTAAAAAGAGCAGCATCGGCATGCTTAGCACGTCGTTTGGTAGAAATCCACGTGCGCGTTCTGCCAAAAGCACCATTTGCATGCACATCTTGTGGTTTTGCAGAAAACTTCATCCGCGTCTACCAAAAGATGCCTGTGCATGCTTAAAACGCGTTTTCGCACAAATCCGTGCGCGGGTGCTAAAAAGAGCAGCATCGGCATGCTTAGCACGTCGTTTGGTAGAAATCCACGAGCGCGTTCTGCAAAAAGCACCATTTGCATGCACATCTTGTGGTTTTGCAGAAAACTTCATCCGCGTCTACCAAAAGATGCATGTGCATGCTTAAACGCGTTTTCGCACAAATGCGTGCGCGGGTGCTAAAAAGAGCAGCATCGGCATGCTTAGCACGTCGTTTGGTAGAAATCCACGTGCGCGTTCTGCAAAAAGCACCATTTGCATGCACATCTTGTGGTTTTGCAGAAAACTTCATCCGCGTCTACCAAAGGATGCATGTGCATGCTTAAAACGAGTTTTCGCACAAATGCGTGCGCGGGTGCTAAAAAGAGCAGCATCGGCATGATTAGCACGTCGTTTGGTAGAAATCTACGTGCGCGTTCTGCCAAAAGCACCATTTGCATGCACATCTTGTGGTTTTGCAGAAAACTTCATCCGCGTCTACCAAAAGATGCATGTGCATGCTTAAAACGCGTTTTCGCACAAATGCGTGCGCGGGTGCTAAAAAGAGCAGCATCGGCATGCTTAGCACGCCGTTTGGTAGAAATCCACGTGCGCGTTCTGCAAAAAGCACCATTTGCATGCACATCTTGTGGTTTTGCAGAAAACTTCATCCGCGTCTACCAAAAGATGCATGTGCATGCTTAAAACGCGTTTTCGCACAAATGCGTGCGCGGGTGCTAAAAAGAGCAGCATCGGCATGCTTAGCACGTCGTTTGGTAGAAATCCACGTGCGCGTTCTGCAAAAAGCACCATTTGCATGCACATCTTGTGGTTTTGCAGAAAACTTCATCCGCGTCTACCAAAAGATGCATGTGCATGCTTAAAACGCGTTTTCGCACAAATGCGTGCGCGGGTGCTAAAAAGAGCAGCATCTGCATGCTTAGCACGTCGTTTGGTAGAAATCCACGTGCGCGTTCTGCCAAAAGCACCATTTGCATGCACATCTTGTGGTTTTGCAGAAAACTTCATCCGCGTCTACCAAAAGATGCCTGTGCATGCTTAAAACGCGTTTTCGCACAAATCCGTGCGCGGGTGCTAAAAAGAGCAGCATCGGCATGCTTAGCACGTCGTTTGGTAGAAATCCACGTGCGCGTTCTGCAAAAAGCACCATTTGCATGCACATCTTGTGGTTTTGCAGAAAACTTCATCCGCGTCTACCAAAAGATGCATGTGCATGCTTAAAACGCGTTTTCGCACAAATGCGTGCGCGGGTGCTAAAAAGAGCAGCATCGGCATGCTTAGCACGTCGTTTGGTAGAAATCCACGTGCGCGTTCTGCAAAAAGCACCATTTGCATGCACATCTTGTGGTTTTGCAGAAAACTTCATCCGCGTCTACCAAAAGATGCATGTGCATGCTTAAAACGCGTTTTCGCACAAATGCGTGCGCGGGTGCTAAAAAGAGCAGCATCGGCATGCTTAGCACGTCGTTTGGTAGAAATCCACGTGCGCGTTCTGCCAAAAGCACCATTTGCATGCACATCTTGTGGTTTTGCAGAAAACTTCATCCGCGTCTACCAAAAGATGCCTGTGCATGCTTAAAACGCGTTTTCGCACAAATCCGTGCGCGGGTGCTAAAAAGAGCAGCATCGGCATGCTTAGCACGTCGTTTGGTAGAAATCCACGTGCGCGTTCTGCAAAAAGCACCATTTGCATGCACATCTTGTGGTTTTGCAGAAAACTTCATCCGCGTCTACCAAAAGATGCATGTGCATGCTTAAAACGCGTTTTCGCACAAATGCGTGCGCGGGTGCTAAAAAGAGCAGCATCGGCATGCTTAGCACGTCGTTTGGTAGAAATCCACGAGCGCGTTCTGCAAAAAGCACCATTTGCATGCACATCTTGTGGTTTTGCAGAAAACTTCATCCGCGTCTACCAAAAGATGCATGTGCATGCTTAAAACGCGTTTTCGCACAAATGCGTGCGCGGGTGCGAAAAAGAGCAGCATCGGCATGCTTAGCACGTCGTTTGGTAGAAATCCACGTGCGCGTTCTGCCAAAAGCACCATTTGCATGCACATCTTGTGGTTTTTCAGAAAACTTCATCCGCGTCTACCAAAAGATGCATGTGCATGCTTAAAACGTGTTTTCGCACAAATCCATGCGCGGGTGCTAAAAAGAGCAGCATCGGCATGCTTAGCACGTCGTTTGGTAGAAATCCACGTGCGCGTTCTGCAAAAAGCACCATTTGCATGCACATCTTGTGGTTTTGCAGAAAACTTCATCCGCGTCTACCAAAAGATGCATGTGCATGCTTAAAACGCGTTTTCGCACAAATGCGTGCGCGGGTGCTAAAAAGAGCAGCATCGGCATGCTTAGCACGTCGTTTGGTAGAAATCCACGAGCGCGTTCTGCAAAAAGCACCATTTGCATGCACATCTTGTGGTTTTGCAGAAAACTTCATCCGCGTCTACCAAAAGATGCACGTGCATGCTTAAAACGCGTTTTCGCACAAATGCGTGCGCGGGTGCTAAAAAGAGCAGCATCGGCATGCTTAGCACGTCGTTTGATAGACATCCACGTGCGCGTTCTGCCAAAAGCACCATTTGCATGCACATCTTGTGGTTTCGCAGAAAACTTCATCCGCGTCTACCAAAAGATGCATGTGCATGCTTAAAACGCGTTTTCGCACAAATGCGTGCGCGGGCGCTAAAAAGAGCAGCATCGGCATGCTTAGCACGTCGTTTGGTAGAAATCCACGTGCGCGTTCTGCCAAAAGCACCATTTGCATGCACATCTTGTGGTTTTGCAGAAAACTTCATCCGCGTCTACCAAAAGATGCATGTGCATGCTTAAAACGCGTTTTCGCACAAATGCGTGCGCGGGTGCTAAAAAGAGCAGCATCGGCATGCTTAGCACGTCGTTTGGTAGAAATCCACGTGCGCGTTCTGCAAAAAGCACCATTTGCATGCACATCTTGTGGTTTTGCAGAAAACTTCATCCGCGTCTACCAAAAGATGCATGTGCATGCTTAAAGCGCGTTTTCGCACAAATCCGTGCGCGGGTGCTAAAAAGAGCAGCATCGGCAAGCTTAGCACATCGTTTGGTAGAAATCCACGTGCGCGTTCTGCGAAAAGCACCATTTGCATGCACATCTTGTGGTTTTGCAGAAAACTTCATCCGCGTCTACCAAAAGATGCATGTGCATGCTTAAAGCGCGTTTTCGCACAAATGCGTGCGCGGGTGCTAAAAAGAGCAGCATCGGCATGCTTAGCACGTCGTTTGGTAGAAATACACGTGCGCGTTCTGCAAAAAGCACCATTTGCATGCACATCTTGTGGTTTTGCAGAAAACTTCATCCGCGTCTACCAAAAGATGCATGTGCATGCTTAAAACGCGTTTTCGCACAAATCCGTGCGCGGGTGCTAAAAAGAGCAGCATCGGCATGCTTAGCACGTCGTTTGGTAGAAATCCACGTGCGCGTTCTGCCAAAAGCACCATTTGCATGCACATCTTGTGGTTTTGCAGAAAACTTCATCCGCGTCTACCAAAAGATGCATGTGCATGCTTAAAACGCGTTTTCGCACAAATGCGTGCGCGGGTGCTAAAAAGAGCAGCATCGGCATGCTTAGCACGTCGTTTGGTAGAAATCCACGTGCGCGTTCTGCCAAAAGCACCATTTGCATGCACATCTTGTGGTTTTGCAGAAAACTTCATCCGCGTCTACCAAAAGATGCCTGTGCATGCTTAAAACGCGTTTTCGCACAAATCCGTGCGCGGGTGCTAAAAAGAGCAGCATCGGCATGCTTAGCACGTCGTTTGGTAGAAATCCACGTGCGCGTTCTGCAAAAAGCACCATTTGCATCCACATCTTGTGGTTTTGCAGAAAACTTCATCCGCGTCTACCAAAAGATGCATGTGCATGCTTAAAACGCGTTTTCGCACAAATGCGTGCGCGGGTGCTAAAAAGAGCAGCATCGGCATGCTTAGCACGTCGTTTGGTAGAAATCCACGAGCGCGTTCTGCAAAAAGCACCATTTGCATGCACATCTTGTGGTTTTGCAGAAAACTTCATCCGCGTCTACCAAAAGATGCTTGTGCATGCTTAAAACGCGTTTTCGCACAAATGCGTGCGCGGGTGCTAAAAAGAGCAGCATCGGCATGCTTAGCACGTCGTTTGGTAGAAATCCACGTGCGCGTTCTGCCAAAAGCACCATTTGCATGCACATCTTGTGGTTTTTCAGAAAACTTCATCCGCGTCTACCAAAAGATGCATGTGCATGCTTAAAACGCGTTTTCGCACAAATCCGTGCGCGGGTGCTAAAAAGAGCAGCATCGGCATGCTTAGCACGTCGTTTGGTAGAAATCCACGTGCGCGTTCTGCAAAAAGCACCATTTGCATGCACATCTTGTGGTTTTGCAGAAAACTTCATCCGCGTCTACCAAAAGATGCTTGTGCATGCTTAAAACGCGTTTTCGCACAAATGCGTGCGCGGGTGCTAAAAAGAGCAGCATCGGCATGCTTAGCACGTCGTTTGGTAGAAATCCACGTGCGCGTTCTGCCAAAAGCACCATTTGCATGCACATCTTGTGGTTTTTCAGAAAACTTCATCCGCGTCTACCAAAAGATGCATGTGCATGCTTAAAACGCGTTTTCGCACAAATCCGTGCGCGGGTGCTAAAAAGAGCAGCATCGGCATGCTTAGCACGTCGTTTGGTAGAAATCCACGTGCGCGTTCTGCAAAAAGCACCATTTGCATGCACATCTTGTGGTTTTGCAGAAAACTTCATCCGCGTCTACCAAAAGATGCATGTGCATGCTTAAAACGCGTTTTCGCACAAATGCGTGCGCGGGTGCTAAAAAGAGCAGCATCGGCATGCTTAGCACGTCGTTTGGTAGAAATCCACGTGCGCGTTCTGCAAAAAGCACCATTTGCATGCACATCTTGTGGTTTTGCAGAAAACTTCATCCGCGTCTACCAAAAGATGCACGTGCATGCTTAAAACGCGTTTTCGCACAAATGCGTGCGCGGGTGCTAAAAAGAGCAGCATCGGCATGCTTAGCACGTCGTTTGATAGACATCCACGTGCGCGTTCTGCCAAAAGCACCATTTGCATGCACATCTTGTGGTTTCGCAGAAAACTTCATCCGCGTCTACCAAAAGATGCATGTGCATGCTTAAAACGCGTTTTCGCACAAATGCGTGCGCGGGCGCTAAAAAGAGCAGCATCGGCATGCTTAGCACGTCGTTTGGTAGAAATCCACGTGCGCGTTCTGCCAAAAGCACCATTTGCATGCACATCTTGTGGTTTTGCAGAAAACTTCATCCGCGTCTACCAAAAGATGCATGTGCATGCTTAAAACGCGTTTTCGCACAAATGCGTGCGCGGGTGCTAAAAAGAGCAGCATCGGCATGCTTAGCACGTCGTTTGGTAGAAATCCACGTGCGCGTTCTGCAAAAAGCACCATTTGCATGCACATCTTGTGGTTTTGCAGAAAACTTCATCCGCGTCTACCAAAAGATGCATGTGCATGCTTAAAACGCGTTTTCGCACAAATCCGTGCGCGGGTGCTAAAAAGAGCAGCATCGGCAAGCTTAGCACATCGTTTGGTAGAAATCCACGTGCGCGTTCTGCGAAAAGCACCATTTGCATGCACATCTTGTGGTTTTGCAGAAAACTTCATCCGCGTCTACCAAAAGATGCATGTGCATGCTTAAAGCGCGTTTTCGCACAAATGCGTGCGCGGGTGCTAAAAAGAGCAGCATCGGCATGCTTAGCACGTCGTTTGGTAGAAATACACGTGCGCGTTCTGCAAAAAGCACCATTTGCATGCACATCTTGTGGTTTTGCAGAAAACTTCATCCGCGTCTACCAAAAGATGCATGTGCATGCTTAAAACGCGTTTTCGCACAAATGCGTGCGCGGGTGCTAAAAAGAGCAGCATCGGCATGCTTAGCACGTCGTTTGGTAGAAATCCACGTGCGCGTTCTGCCAAAAGCACCATTTGCATGCACATCTTGTGGTTTTGCAGAAAACTTCATCCGCGTCTACCAAAAGATGCCTGTGCATGCTTAAAACGCGTTTTCGCACAAATCCGTGCGCGGGTGCTAAAAAGAGCAGCATCGGCATGCTTAGCACGTCGTTTGGTAGAAATCCACGTGCGCGTTCTGCAAAAAGCACCATTTGCATGCACATCTTGTGGTTTTGCAGAAAACTTCATCCGCGTCTACCAAAAGATGCATGTGCATGCTTAAAACGCGTTTTCGCACAAATGCGTGCGCGGGTGCTAAAAAGAGCAGCATCGGCATGCTTAGCACGTCGTTTGGTAGAAATCCACGTGCGCGTTCTGCCAAAAGCACCATTTGCATGCACATCTTGTGGTTTTGCAGAAAACTTCATCCGCGTCTACCAAAAGATGCATGTGCATGCTTAAAACGCGTTTTCGCACAAATGCGTGCGCGGGTGCTAAAAAGAGCAGCATCGGCATGCTTAGCACGTCGTTTGGTAGAAATCCACGTGCGCGTTTTGCAAAAAGCACCATTTGCATGCACATCTTGTGGTTTTGCAGAAAACTTCATCCGCGTCTACCAAAAGATGCATGTGCATGCTTAAAACGCGTTTTCGCACAAATCCGTGCGCGGGTGCTAAAAAGAGCAGCATCGGCATGCTTAGCACGTCGTTTGGTAGAAATACACGTGCGCGTTCTGCAAAAAGCACCATTTGCATGCACATCTTGTGGTTTTGCAGAAAACTTCATCCGCGTCTACCAAAAGTTGCATGTGCATGCTTAAAACGCGTTTTCGCACAAATCCGTGCGCGGGTGCTAAAAAGAGCAGCATCGGCATGCTTAGCACGTCGTTTGGTAGAAATCCACGTGCGCGTTCTGCAAAAAGCACCATTTGCATGCACATCTTGTGGTTTTGCAGAAAACTTCATCCGCGTCTACCAAAAGATGCATGTGCATGCTTAAAACGCGTTTTCGCACAAATGCGTGCGCGGGTGCTAAAAAGAGCAGCATCGGCATGCTTAGCACGTCGTTTGGTAGAAATCCACGTGCGCGTTCTGCCAAAAGCACCATTTGCATGCACATCTTGTGGTTTTGCAGAAAACTTCATCCGCGTCTACCAAAAGATGCCTGTGCATGCTTAAAACGCGTTTTCGCACAAATCCGTGCGCGGGTGCTAAAAAGAGCAGCATCGGCATGCTTAGCACGTCGTTTGGTAGAAATCCACGTGCGCGTTCTGCAAAAAGCACCATTTGCATCCACATCTTGTGGTTTTGCAGAAAACTTCATCCGCGTCTACCAAAAGATGCATGTGCATGCTTAAAACGCGTTTTCGCACAAATGCGTGCGCGGGTGCTAAAAAGAGCAGCATCGGCATGCTTAGCACGTCGTTTGGTAGAAATCCACGAGCGCGTTCTGCAAAAAGCACCATTTGCATGCACATCTTGTGGTTTTGCAGAAAACTTCATCCGCGTCTACCAAAAGATGCTTGTGCATGCTTAAAACGCGTTTTCGCACAAATGCGTGCGCGGGTGCTAAAAAGAGCAGCATCGGCATGCTTAGCACGTCGTTTGGTAGAAATCCACGTGCGCGTTCTGCCAAAAGCACCATTTGCATGCACATCTTGTGGTTTTTCAGAAAACTTCATCCGCGTCTACCAAAAGATGCATGTGCATGCTTAAAACGCGTTTTCGCACAAATCCGTGCGCGGGTGCTAAAAAGAGCAGCATCGGCATGCTTAGCACGTCGTTTGGTAGAAATCCACGTGCGCGTTCTGCAAAAAGCACCATTTGCATGCACATCTTGTGGTTTTGCAGAAAACTTCATCCGCGTCTACCAAAAGATGCTTGTGCATGCTTAAAACGCGTTTTCGCACAAATGCGTGCGCGGGTGCTAAAAAGAGCAGCATCGGCATGCTTAGCACGTCGTTTGGTAGAAATCCACGTGCGCGTTCTGCCAAAAGCACCATTTGCATGCACATCTTGTGGTTTTTCAGAAAACTTCATCCGCGTCTACCAAAAGATGCATGTGCATGCTTAAAACGCGTTTTCGCACAAATCCGTGCGCGGGTGCTAAAAAGAGCAGCATCGGCATGCTTAGCACGTCGTTTGGTAGAAATCCACGTGCGCGTTCTGCAAAAAGCACCATTTGCATGCACATCTTGTGGTTTTGCAGAAAACTTCATCCGCGTCTACCAAAAGATGCATGTGCATGCTTAAAACGCGTTTTCGCACAAATGCGTGCGCGGGTGCTAAAAAGAGCAGCATCGGCATGCTTAGCACGTCGTTTGGTAGAAATCCACGAGCGCGTTCTGCAAAAAGCACCATTTGCATGCACATCTTGTGGTTTTGCAGAAAACTTCATCCGCGTCTACCAAAAGATGCATGTGCATGCTTAAAACGCGTTTTCGCACAAATGCGTGCGCGGGTGCTAAAAAGAGCAGCATCGGCATGCTTAGCACGTCGTTTGGTAGAAATCCACGTGCGCGTTCTGCCAAAAGCACCATTTGCATGCACATCTTGTGGTTTTTCAGAAAACTTCATCCGCGTCTACCAAAAGATGCATGTGCATGCTTAAAACGCGTTTTCGCACAAATCCGTGCGCGGGTGCTAAAAAGAGCAGCATCGGTATGCTTAGCACGTCGTTTGGTAGAAATCCACGTGCGCGTTCTGCCAAAAGCACCATTTGCATGCACATCTTGTGGTTTTTCAGAAAACTTCATCCGCGTCTACCAAAAGATGCATGTGCATGCTTAAAACGCGTTTTCGCACAAATCCGTGCGCGGGTGCTAAAAAGAGCAGCATCGGCATGCTTAGCACGTCGTTTGGTAGAAATCCACGTGCGCGTTCTGCAAAAAGCACCATTTGCATGCACATCTTGTGGTTTTGCAGAAAACTTCATCCGCGTCTACCAAAAGATGCTTGTGCATGCTTAAAACGCGTTTTCGCACAAATGCGTGCGCGGGTGCTAAAAAGAGCAGCATCGGCATGCTTAGCACGTCGTTTGGTAGAAATCCACGTGCGCGTTCTGCCAAAAGCACCATTTGCATGCACATCTTGTGGTTTTTCAGAAAACTTCATCCGCGTCTACCAAAAGATGCATGTGCATGCTTAAAACGCGTTTTCGCACAAATCCGTGCGCGGGTGCTAAAAAGAGCAGCATCGGCATGCTTAGCACGTCGTTTGGTAGAAATCCACGTGCGCGTTCTGCAAAAAGCACCATTTGCATGCACATCTTGTGGTTTTGCAGAAAACTTCATCCGCGTCTACCAAAAGATGCATGTGCATGCTTAAAACGCGTTTTCGCACAAATGCGTGCGCGGGTGCTAAAAAGAGCAGCATCGGCATGCTTAGCTCGTCGTTTGGTAGAAATCCACGAGCGCGTTCTGCAAAAAGCACCATTTGCATGCACATCTTGTGGTTTTGCAGAAAACTTCATCCGCGTCTACCAAAAGATGCATGTGCATGCTTAAAACGCGTTTTCGCACAAATGCGTGCGCGGGTGCTAAAAAGAGCAGCATCGGCATGCTTAGCACGTCGTTTGGTAGAAATCCACGTGCGCGTTCTGCCAAAAGCACCATTTGCATGCACATCTTGTGGTTTTTCAGAAAACTTCATCCGCGTCTACCAAAAGATGCATGTGCATGCTTAAAACGCGTTTTCGCACAAATCCGTGCGCGGGTGCTAAAAAGAGCAGCATCGGCATGCTTAGCACGTCGTTTGGTAGAAATCCACGTGCGCGTTCTGCAAAAAGCACCATTTGCATGCACATCTTGTGGTTTTGCAGAAAACTTCATCCGCGTCTACCAAAAGATGCATGTGCATGCTTAAAACGCGTTTTCGCACAAATGCGTGCGCGGGTGCTAAAAAGAGCAGCATCGGCATGCTTAGCACGTCGTTTGGTAGAAATCCACGTGCGCGTTCTGCCAAAAGCACCATTTGCATGCACATCTTGTGGTTTTTCAGAAAACTTCATCCGCGTCTACCAAAAGATGCATGTGCATGCTTAAAACGCGTTTTCGCACAAATCCGTGCGCGGGTGCTAAAAAGAGCAGCATCGGCATGCTTAGCACGTCGTTTGGTAGAAATCCACGTGCGCGTTCTGCAAAAAGCACCATTTGCATGCACATCTTGTGGTTTTGCAGAAAACTTCATCCGCGTCTACCAAAAGATGCATGTGCATGCTTAAAACGCGTTTTCGCACAAATGCGTGCGCGGGTGCTAAAAAGAGCAGCATCGGCATGCTTAGCACGTCGTTTGGTAGAAATCCACGAGCGCGTTCTGCAAAAAGCACCATTTGCATGCACATCTTGTGGTTTTGCAGAAAACTTCATCCGCGTCTACCAAAAGATGCATGTGCATGCTTAAAACGCGTTTTCGCACAAATGCGTGCGCGGGTGCTAAAAAGAGCAGCATCGGCATGCTTAGCACGTCGTTTGGTAGAAATCCACGTGCGCGTTCTGCCAAAAGCACCATTTGCATGCACATCTTGTGGTTTTGCAGAAAACTTCATCCGCGTCTACCAAAAGATGCATGTGCATGCTTAAAACGCGTTTTCGCACAAATCCGTGCGCGGGTGCTAAAAAGAGCAGCATCGGCATGCTTAGCACGTCGTTTGGTAGAAATCCACGTGCGCGTTCTGCAAAAAGCACCATTTGCATGCAAATCTTGTGGTTTTGCAGAAAACTTCATCCGCGTCTACCAAAAGATGCATGTGCATGCTTAAAACGCGTTTTCGCACAAATGCGTGCGCGGGTGCTAAAAAGAGCAGCATCGGCATGCTTAGCCCGTCGTTTGGTAGAAATCCACGTGCGCGTTCTGCAAAAAGCACCATTTGCATGCACATCTTGTGGTTTTGCAGAAAACTTCATCCGCGTCTACCAAAAGATGCATGTGCATGCTTAAAACGCGTTTTCGCACAAATCCGTGCGCGGGTGCTAAAAAGAGCAGCATCGGCAAGCTTAGCACGTCGTTTGGTAGAAATCCACGTGCGCGTTCTGCCAAAAGCACCATTTGCATGCACATCTTGTGGTTTTGCAGAAAACTTCATCCGCGTCTACCAAAAGATGCATGTGCATGCTTAAAACGCGTTTTCGCACAAATCCGTGCGCGGGTGCTAAAAAGAGCAGCATCGGCATGCTTAGCACGTCGTTTGGTAGAAATCCACGTGCGCGTTCTGCAAAAAGCACCATTTGCATGCACATCTTGTGGTTTTGCAGAAAACTTCATCCGCGTCTACCAAAAGATGCATGTGCATGCTTAAAACGCGTTTTCGCACAAATCCGTGCGCGGGTGCTAAAAAGAGCAGCATCGGCAAGCTTAGCACGTCGTTTGGTAGAAATCCACGTGCGCGTTCTGCCAAAAGCACCATTTGCATGCACATCTTGTGGTTTTGCAGAAAACTTCATCCGCGTCTACCAAAAGATGCATGTGCATGCTTAAAACGCGTTTTCGCACAAATCCGTGCGCGTGTGCTAAAAAGAGCAGCATCGGCATGCTTAGCACGTCGTTTGGTAGAAATCCACGTGCGCGTTCTGCAAAAAGCACCATTTGCATGCACATCTTGTGGTTTTGCAGAAAACTTCATCCGCGTCTACCAAAAGATGCATGTGCATGCTTAAAACGCGTTTTCGCACAAATCCGTGCGCGGGTGCTAAAAAGAGCAGCATCGGCATGCTTAGCACGTCGTTTGGTAGAAATCCACGTGCGCGTTCTGCAAAAAGCACCATTTGCATGCACATCTTGTGGTTTTGCAGAAAACTTCATCCGCGTATACCAAAAGATGCATGTGCATGCTTAAAACGCGTTTTCGCACAAATGCGTGCGCGGGTGCTAAAAATAGCAGCATCGGCATGCTTAGCCCGTCGTTTGGTAGAAATCCACGTGCGCGTTCTGCAAAAAGCACCATTTGCATGCACATCTTGTGGTTTTGCAGAAAACTTCATCCGCGTCTACCAAAAGATGCATGTGCATGCTTAAAACGCGTTTTCGCACAAATCCGTGCGCGGGTGCTAAAAAGAGCAGCATCGGCATGCTTAGCACGTCGTTTGGTAGAAATCCACGTGCGCGTTCTGCAAAAAGCACCATTTGCATGCACATCTTGTGGTTTTGCAGAAAACTTCATCCGCGTCTACCAAAAGATGGATGTGCATGCTTAAAACGCGTTTTCGCACAAATCCGTGCGCGGGTGCTAAAAAGAGCAGCATCGGCAAGCTTAGCACGTCGTTTGGTAGAAATCCACGTGCGCGTTCTGCCAAAAGCACCATTTGCATGCACATCTTGTGGTTTTGCAGAAAACTTCATCCGCGTCTACCAAAAGATGCATGTGCATGCTTAAAACGCGTTTTCGCACAAATCCGTGCGCGGGTGCTAAAAAGAGCAGCATCGGCATGCTTAGCACGTCGTTTGGTAGAAATCCACGTGCGCGTTCTGCAAAAAGCACCATTTGCATGCACATCTTGTGGTTTTGCAGAAAACTTCATCCGCGTCTACCAAAAGATGCATGTGCATGCTTAAAACGCGTTTTCGCACAAATCCGTGCGCGGGTGCTAAAAAGAGCAGCATCGGCATGCTTAGCACGTCGTTTGGTAGAAATCCACGTGCGCGTTCTGCAAAAAGCACCATTTGCATGCACATCTTGTGGTTTTGCAGAAAACTTCATCCGCGTCTACCAAAAGATGCATGTGCATGCTTAAAACGCGTTTTCGCACAAATCCGTGCGCGGGTGCTAAAAAGAGCAGCATCGGCAAGCTTAGCACGTCGTTTGGTAGAAATCCACGTGCGCGTTCTGCCAAAAGCACCATTTGCATGCACATCTTGTGGTTTTGCAGAAAACTTCATCCGCGTCTACCAAAAGATGCATGTGCATGCTTAAAACGCGTTTTCGCACAAATCCGTGCGCGGGTGCTAAAAAGAGCAGCATCGGCATGCTTAGCACGTCGTTTGGTAGAAATCCACGTGCGCGTTCTGCAAAAAGCACCATTTGCATGCACATCTTGTGGTTTTGCAGAAAACTTCATCCGCGTCTACCAAAAGATGCATGTGCATGCTTAAAACGCGTTTTCGCACAAATGCGTGCGCGGGTGCTAAAAAGAGCAGCATCGGCATGCTTAGCACGTCGTTTGGTAGAAATCCACGAGCGCGTTCTGCAAAAAGCACCATTTGCATGCACAACTTGTGGTTTTGCAGAAAACGTCATCCGCGTCTACCAAAAGATGCATGTGCATGCTTAAAACGCGTTTTCGCACAAATCCGTGCGCGGGTGCTAAAAAGAGCAGCATCGGCATGCTTAGCACGTCGTTTGGTAGAAATCCACGTGCGCGTTCTGCAAAAAGCACCATTTGCATGCACATCTTGTGGTTTTGCAGAAAACTTCATCCGCGTCTACCAAAAGATGCATGTGCATGCTTAAAACGCGTTTTCGCACAAATGCGTGCGCGGGTGCTAAAAATAGCAGCATCGGCATGCTTAGCCCGTCGTTTGGTAGAAATCCACGTGCGCGTTCTGCAAAAAGCACCATTTGCATGCACATCTTGTGGTTTTGCAGAAAACTTCATCCGCGTCTACCAAAAGATGCATGTGCATGCTTAAAACGCGTTTTCGCACAAATCCGTGCGCGGGTGCTAAAAAGAGCAGCATCGGCATGCTTAGCACGTCGTTTGGTAGAAATCCACGTGCGCGTTCTGCAAAAAGCACCATTTGCATGCACATCTTGTGGTTTTGCAGAAAACTTCATCCGCGTCTACCAAAAGATGGATGTGCATGCTTAAAACGCGTTTTCGCACAAATCCGTGCGCGGGTGCTAAAAAGAGCAGCATCGGCAAGCTTAGCACGTCGTTTGGTAGAAATCCACGTGCGCGTTCTGCCAAAAGCACCATTTGCATGCACATCTTGTGGTTTTGCAGAAAACTTCATCCGCGTCTACCAAAAGATGCATGTGCATGCTTAAAACGCGTTTTCGCACAAATCCGTGCGCGGGTGCTAAAAAGAGCAGCATCGGCATGCTTAGCACGTCGTTTGGTAGAAATCCACGTGCGCGTTCTGCAAAAAGCACCATTTGCATGCACATCTTGTGGTTTTGCAGAAAACTTCATCCGCGTCTACCAAAAGATGCATGTGCATGCTTAAAACGCGTTTTCGCACAAATGCGTGCGCGGGTGCTAAAAAGAGCAGCATCGGCATGCTTAGCACGTCGTTTGGTAGAAATCCACGAGCGCGTTCTGCAAAAAGCACCATTTGCATGCACAACTTGTGGTTTTGCAGAAAACGTCATCCGCGTCTACCAAAAGATGCATGTGCATGCTTAAAACGCGTTTTCGCACAAATCCGTGCGCGGGTGCTAAAAAGAGCAGCATCGGCATGCTTAGCACGTCGTTTGGTAGAAATCCACGTGCGCGTTCTGCAAAAAGCACCATTTGCATGCACATCTTGTGGTTTTGCAGAAAACTTCATCCGCGTCTACCAAAAGATGCATGTGCATGCTTAAAACGCGTTTTCGCACAAATGCGTGCGCGGGTGCTAAAAATAGCAGCATCGGCATGCTTAGCCCGTCGTTTGGTAGAAATCCACGTGCGCGTTCTGCAAAAAGCACCATTTGCATGCACATCTTGTGGTTTTGCAGAAAACTTCATCCGCGTCTACCAAAAGATGCATGTGCATGCTTAAAACGCGTTTTCGCACAAATCCGTGCGCGGGTGCTAAAAAGAGCAGCATCGGCAAGCTTAGCACGTCGTTTGGTAGAAATCCACGTGCGCGTTCTGCCAAAAGCGCCATTTGCATGCACATCTTGTGGTTTTGCAGAAAACTTCATCCGCGTCTACCAAAAGATGCATGTGCATGCTTAAAACGCGTTTTCGCACAAATCCGTGCGCGGGTGCTAAAAAGAGCAGCATCGGCATGCTTAGCACGTCGTTTGGTAGAAATCCACGTGCGCGTTCTGCAAAAAGCACCATTTGCATGCACATCTTGTGGTTTTGCAGAAAACTTCATCCGCGTCTACCAAAAGATGCATGTGCATGCTTAAAACGCGTTTTCGCACAAATGCGTGCGCGGGTGCTAAAAAGAGCAGCATCGGCATGCTTAGCACGTCGTTTGGTAGAAATCCACGTGCGCGTTCTGCCAAAAGCACCATTTGCATGCACATCTTGTGGTTTTGCAGAAAACTTCATCCGCGTCTACCAAAAGATGCATGTGCATGCTTAAAACGCGTTTTCGCACAAATCCAACGCGGGTGCTAAAAAGAGCAGCATCGGCAAGCTTAGCACGTCGTTTGGTAGAAATCCACGTGCGCGTTCTGCAAAAAGCACCATTTGCATGCACATCTTGTGGTTTTGCAGAAAACTTCATCCGCGTCTACCAAAAGATGCATGTGCATGCTTAAAACGCGTTTTCGCACAAATGCGTGCGCGGGTGCTAAAAAGAGCAGCATCGGCATGCCTAGCACGTCGTTCGGTAGAAATCCACGTGCGCGTTCTGCAAAAAGCACCATTTGCATGCACATCTTGTGGTTTTGCAGAAAACTTCATCCGCGTCTACCAAAAGATGCATGTGCATGCTTAAAACGCGTTTTCGCACAAATGCGTGCGCGGGTGCTAAAAAGAGCAGCATCGGCATGCTTAGCACGTCGTTTGGTAGAAATCCACGTGCGCGTTCTGCAAAAAGCACCATTTGCATGCACATCTTGTGGTTTTGCAGAAAACTTCATCCGCGTCTACCAAAAGATGCATGTGCATGCTTAAAACGCGTTTTCGCACAAATGCGTGCGCGGGTGCTAAAAAGAGCAGCATCGGCATGCATAGCACGTCGTTTGGTAGAAATCCACGTGCGCGTTCTGCCAAAAGCACCATTTGCATGCACATCTTGTGGTTTTGCAGAAAACTTCATCCGCGTCTACCAAAAGATGCATGTGCATGCTTAAAACGCGTTTTCGCACAAATCCGTGCGCGGGTGCTAAAAAGAGCAGCATCGGCATGCTTAGCACGTCGTTTGGTAGAAATCCACGTGCGCGTTCTGCAAAAAGCACCATTTGCATGCACATCTTGTGGTTTTGCAGAAAACTTCATCCGCGTCTACCAAAAGATGCATGTGCATGCTTAAAACGCGTTTTCGCACAAATGCGTGCGCGGGTGCTAAAAAGAGCAGCATCGGCATGCTTAGCACGTCGTTTGGTAGAAATCCACGTGCGCGTTCTGCAAAAAGCACCATTTGCATGCACATCTTGTGGTTTTGCAGAAAACTTCATCCGCGTCTACCAAAAGATGCATGTGCATGCTTAAAACGCGTTTTCGCACAAATGCGTGCGCGGGTGCTAAAAAGAGCAGCATCGGCATGCTTAGCACGTCGTTTGGTAGAAATCCACGTGCGCGTTCTGCAAAAAGCACCATTTGCATGCACATCTTGTGGTTTTGCAGAAAACTTCATCCGCGTCTACCAAAAGATGCATGTGCATGCTTAAAACGCGTTTTCGCACAAATGCGTGCGCGGGTGCTAAAAATAGCGGCATCGGCATGCTTAGCACGTCGTTTGGTAGAAATCCACGTGCGCGTTCTGCAAAAAGCACCATTTGCATGCACATCTTGTGCTTTTGCAGAAAACTTCATCCGCGTCTACCAAAAGATGCATGTGCATGCTTAAAACGCGTTTTCGCACAAATGCGTGCGCGGGTGCTAAAAAGAGCAGCATCGGCATGCTTAGCACGTCGTTTGGTAGAAATCCACGTGCGCGTTCTGCCAAAAGCACCATTTGCATGCACATCTTGTGGTTTTGCAGAAAACTTCATCCGCGTCTACCAAAAGATGCATGTGCATGCTTAAAACGCGTTTTCGCACAAATCCGTGCGCGGGTGCTAAAAAGAGCAGCATCGGCATGCTTAGCACGTCGTTTGGTAGAAATCCACGTGCGCGTTCTGCAAAAAGCACCATTTGCATGCACATCTTGTGGTTTTGCAGAAAACTTCATCCGCGTCTACCAAAAGATGCACGTGCATGCTTAAAACGCGTTTTCGCACAAATGCGTGCGCGGGTGCTAAAAAGAGCAGCATCGGCATGCTTAGCACGTCGTTTGGTAGAAATCCACGTGCGCGTTCTGCCAAAAGCACCATTTGCATGCACATCTTGTGGTTTTGCAGAAAACTTCATCCGCGTCTACCAAAAGATGCATGTGCATGCTTAAAACGCGTTTTCGCACAAATCCGTGCGCGGGTGCTAAAAAGAGCAGCATCGGCAAGCTTAGCACGTCGTTTGGTAGAAATCCACGTGCGCGTTCTGCCAAAAGCACCATTTGCATGCACATCTTGTGGTTTTGCAGAAAACTTCATCCGCGTCTACCAAAAGATGCATGTGCATGCTTAAAACGCGTTTTCGCACAAATCCGTGCGCGGGTGCTAAAAAGAGCAGCATCGGCATGCTTAGCACGTCGTTTGGTAGAAATCCACGTGCGCGTTCTGCAAAAAGCACCATTTGCATGCACATCTTGTGGTTTTGCAGAAAACTTCATCCGCGTCTACCAAAAGATGCATGTGCATGCTTAAAACGCGTTTTCGCACAAATCCGTGCGCGGGTGCTAAAAAGAGCAGCATCGGCATGCTTAGCACGTCGTTTGGTAGAAATCCACGAGCGCGTTCTGCAAAAAGCACCATTTGCATGCACAACTTGTGGTTTTGCAGAAAACGTCATCCGCGTCTACCAAAAGATGCATGTGCATGCTTAAAACGCGTTTTCGCACAAATCCGTGCGCGGGTGCTAAAAAGAGCAGCATCGGCATGCTTAGCACGTCGTTTGGTAGAAATCCACGTGCGCGTTCTGCAAAAAGCACCATTTGCATGCACATCTTGTGGTTTTGCAGAAAACTTCATCCGCGTCTACCAAAAGATGCATGTGCATGCTTAAAACGCGTTTTCGCACAAATGCGTGCGCGGGTGCTAAAAATAGCAGCATCGGCATGCTTAGCCCGTCGTTTGGTAGAAATCCACGTGCGCGTTCTGCAAAAAGCACCATTTGCATGCACATCTTGTGGTTTTGCAGAAAACTTCATCCGCGTCTACCAAAAGATGCATGTGCATGCTTAAAACGCGTTTTCGCACAAATCCGTGCGCGGGTGCTAAAAAGAGCAGCATCGGCAAGCTTAGCACGTCGTTTGGTAGAAATCCACGTGCGCGTTCTGCCAAAAGCGCCATTTGCATGCACATCTTGTGGTTTTGCAGAAAACTTCATCCGCGTCTACCAAAAGATGCATGTGCATGCTTAAAACGCGTTTTCGCACAAATCCGTGCGCGGGTGCTAAAAAGAGCAGCATCGGCATGCTTAGCACGTCGTTTGGTAGAAATCCACGTGCGCGTTCTGCAAAAAGCACCATTTGCATGCACATCTTGTGGTTTTGCAGAAAACTTCATCCGCGTCTACCAAAAGATGCATGTGCATGCTTAAAACGCGTTTTCGCACAAATGCGTGCGCGGGTGCTAAAAAGAGCAGCATCGGCATGCTTAGCACGTCGTTTGGTAGAAATCCACGTGCGCGTTCTGCCAAAAGCACCATTTGCATGCACATCTTGTGGTTTTGCAGAAAACTTCATCCGCGTCTACCAAAAGATGCATGTGCATGCTTAAAACGCGTTTTCGCACAAATCCAACGCGGGTGCTAAAAAGAGCAGCATCGGCATGCTTAGCACGTCGTTTGGTAGAAATCCACGTGCGCGTTCTGCAAAAAGCACCATTTGCATGCACATCTTGTGGTTTTGCAGAAAACTTCATCCGCGTCTACCAAAAGATGGATGTGCATGCTTAAAACGCGTTTTCGCACAAATCCGTGCGCGGGTGCTAAAAAGAGCAGCATCGGCAAGCTTAGCACGTCGTTTGGTAGAAATCCACGTGCGCGTTCTGCCAAAAGCACCATTTGCATGCACATCTTGTGGTTTTGCAGAAAACTTCATCCGCGTCTACCAAAAGATGCATGTGCATGCTTAAAACGCGTTTTCGCACAAATCCGTGCGCGGGTGCTAAAAAGAGCAGCATCGGCATGCTTAGCACGTCGTTTGGTAGAAATCCACGTGCGCGTTCTGCAAAAAGCACCATTTGCATGCACATCTTGTGGTTTTGCAGAAAACTTCATCCGCGTCTACCAAAAGATGCATGTGCATGCTTAAAACGCGTTTTCGCACAAATGCGTGCGCGGGTGCTAAAAAGAGCAGCATCGGCATGCTTAGCACGTCGTTTGGTAGAAATCCACGAGCGCGTTGTGCAAAAAGCACCATTTGCATGCACAACTTGTGGTTTTGCAGAAAACGTCATCCGCGTCTACCAAAAGATGCATGTGCATGCTTAAAACGCGTTTTCGCACAAATCCGTGCGCGGGTGCTAAAAAGAGCAGCATCGGCATGCTTAGCACGTCGTTTGGTAGAAATCCACGTGCGCGTTCTGCAAAAAGCACCATTTGCATGCACATCTTGTGGTTTTGCAGAAAACTTCATCCGCGTCTACCAAAAGATGCATGTGCATGCTTAAAACGCGTTTTCGCACAAATGCGTGCGCGGGTGCTAAAAATAGCAGCATCGGCATGCTTAGCCCGTCGTTTGGTAGAAATCCACGTGCGCGTTCTGCAAAAAGCACCATTTGCATGCACATCTTGTGGTTTTGCAGAAAACTTCATCCGCGTCTACCAAAAGATGCATGTGCATGCTTAAAACGCGTTTTCGCACAAATCCGTGCGCGGGTGCTAAAAAGAGCAGCATCGGCAAGCTTAGCACGTCGTTTGGTAGAAATCCACGTGCGCGTTCTGCCAAAAGCGCCATTTGCATGCACATCTTGTGGTTTTGCAGAAAACTTCATCCGCGTCTACCAAAAGATGCATGTGCATGCTTAAAACGCGTTTTCGCACAAATCCGTGCGCGGGTGCTAAAAAGAGCAGCATCGGCATGCTTAGCACGTCGTTTGGTAGAAATCCACGTGCGCGTTCTGCAAAAAGCACCATTTGCATGCACATCTTGTGGTTTTGCAGAAAACTTCATCCGCGTCTACCAAAAGATGCATGTGCATGCTTAAAACGCGTTTTCGCACAAATGCGTGCGCGGGTGCTAAAAAGAGCAGCATCGGCATGCTTAGCACGTCGTTTGGTAGAAATCCACGTGCGCGTTCTGCCAAAAGCACCATTTGCATGCACATCTTGTGGTTTTGCAGAAAACTTCATCCGCGTCTACCAAAAGATGCATGTGCATGCTTAAAACGCGTTTTCGCACAAATCCAACGCGGGTGCTAAAAAGAGCAGCATCGGCAAGCTTAGCACGTCGTTTGGTAGAAATCCACGTGCGCGTTCTGCAAAAAGCACCATTTGCATGCACATCTTGTGGTTTTGCAGAAAACTTCATCCGCGTCTACCAAAAGATGCATGTGCATGCTTAAAACGCGTTTTCGCACAAATGCGTGCGCGGGTGCTAAAAAGAGCAGCATCGGCATGCTTAGCACGTCGTTCGGTAGAAATCCACGTGCGCGTTCTGCAAAAAGCACCATTTGCATGCACATCTTGTGGTTTTGCAGAAAACTTCATCCGCGTCTACCAAAAGATGCATGTGCATGCTTAAAACGCGTTTTCGCACAAATGCGTGCGCGGGTGCTAAAAAGAGCAGCATCGGCATGCTTAGCACGTCGTTTGGTAGAAATCCACGTGCGCGTTCTGCAAAAAGCACCATTTGCATGCACATCTTGTGGTTTTGCAGAAAACTTCATCCGCGTCTACCAAAAGATGCATGTGCATGCTTAAAACGCGTTTTCGCACAAATGCGTGCGCGGGTGCTAAAAAGAGCAGCATCGGCATGCATAGCACGTCGTTTGGTAGAAATCCACGTGCGCGTTCTGCAAAAAGCACCATTTGCATGCACATCTTGTGGTTTTGCAGAAAACTTCATCCGCGTCTACCAAAAGATGCATGTGCATGCTTAAAACGCGTTTTCGCACAAATCCGTGCGCGGGTGCTAAAAAGAGCAGCATCGGCAAGCTTAGCACGTCGTTTGGTAGAAATCCACGTGCGCGTTCTGCCAAAAGCGCCATTTGCATGCACATCTTGTGGTTTTGCAGAAAACTTCATCCGCGTCTACCAAAAGATGCATGTGCATGCTTAAAACGCGTTTTCGCACAAATCCGTGCGCGGGTGCTAAAAAGAGCAGCATCGGCATGCTTAGCACGTCGTTTGGTAGAAATCCACGTGCGCGTTCTGCAAAAAGCACCATTTGCATGCACATCTTGTGGTTTTGCAGAAAACTTCATCCGCGTCTACCAAAAGATGCATGTGCATGCTTAAAACGCGTTTTCGCACAAATGCGTGCGCGGGTGCTAAAAAGAGCAGCATCGGCATGCTTAGCACGTCGTTTGGTAGAAATCCACGTGCGCGTTCTGCCAAAAGCACCATTTGCATGCACATCTTGTGGTTTTGCAGAAAACTTCATCCGCGTCTACCAAAAGATGCATGTGCATGCTTAAAACGCGTTTTCGCACAAATCCAACGCGGGTGCTAAAAAGAGCAGCATCGGCATGCTTAGCACGTCGTTTGGTAGAAATCCACGTGCGCGTTCTGCAAAAAGCACCATTTGCATGCACATCTTGTGGTTTTGCAGAAAACTTCATCCGCGTCTACCAAAAGATGGATGTGCATGCTTAAAACGCGTTTTCGCACAAATCCGTGCGCGGGTGCTAAAAAGAGCAGCATCGGCAAGCTTAGCACGTCGTTTGGTAGAAATCCACGTGCGCGTTCTGCCAAAAGCACCATTTGCATGCACATCTTGTGGTTTTGCAGAAAACTTCATCCGCGTCTACCAAAAGATGCATGTGCATGCTTAAAACGCGTTTTCGCACAAATCCGTGCGCGGGTGCTAAAAAGAGCAGCATCGGCATGCTTAGCACGTCGTTTGGTAGAAATCCACGTGCGCGTTCTGCAAAAAGCACCATTTGCATGCACATCTTGTGGTTTTGCAGAAAACTTCATCCGCGTCTACCAAAAGATGCATGTGCATGCTTAAAACGCGTTTTCGCACAAATGCGTGCGCGGGTGCTAAAAAGAGCAGCATCGGCATGCTTAGCACGTCGTTTGGTAGAAATCCACGAGCGCGTTGTGCAAAAAGCACCATTTGCATGCACAACTTGTGGTTTTGCAGAAAACGTCATCCGCGTCTACCAAAAGATGCATGTGCATGCTTAAAACGCGTTTTCGCACAAATCCGTGCGCGGGTGCTAAAAAGAGCAGCATCGGCATGCTTAGCACGTCGTTTGGTAGAAATCCACGTGCGCGTTCTGCAAAAAGCACCATTTGCATGCACATCTTGTGGTTTTGCAGAAAACTTCATCCGCGTCTACCAAAAGATGCATGTGCATGCTTAAAACGCGTTTTCGCACAAATGCGTGCGCGGGTGCTAAAAATAGCAGCATCGGCATGCTTAGCCCGTCGTTTGGTAGAAATCCACGTGCGCGTTCTGCAAAAAGCACCATTTGCATGCACATCTTGTGGTTTTGCAGAAAACTTCATCCGCGTCTACCAAAAGATGCATGTGCATGCTTAAAACGCGTTTTCGCACAAATCCGTGCGCGGGTGCTAAAAAGAGCAGCATCGGCAAGCTTAGCACGTCGTTTGGTAGAAATCCACGTGCGCGTTCTGCCAAAAGCGCCATTTGCATGCACATCTTGTGGTTTTGCAGAAAACTTCATCCGCGTCTACCAAAAGATGCATGTGCATGCTTAAAACGCGTTTTCGCACAAATCCGTGCGCGGGTGCTAAAAAGAGCAGCATCGGCATGCTTAGCACGTCGTTTGGTAGAAATCCACGTGCGCGTTCTGCAAAAAGCACCATTTGCATGCACATCTTGTGGTTTTGCAGAAAACTTCATCCGCGTCTACCAAAAGATGCATGTGCATGCTTAAAACGCGTTTTCGCACAAATGCGTGCGCGGGTGCTAAAAAGAGCAGCATCGGCATGCTTAGCACGTCGTTTGGTAGAAATCCACGTGCGCGTTCTGCCAAAAGCACCATTTGCATGCACATCTTGTGGTTTTGCAGAAAACTTCATCCGCGTCTACCAAAAGATGCATGTGCATGCTTAAAACGCGTTTTCGCACAAATCCAACGCGGGTGCTAAAAAGAGCAGCATCGGCAAGCTTAGCACGTCGTTTGGTAGAAATCCACGTGCGCGTTCTGCAAAAAGCACCATTTGCATGCACATCTTGTGGTTTTGCAGAAAACTTCATCCGCGTCTACCAAAAGATGCATGTGCATGCTTAAAACGCGTTTTCGCACAAATGCGTGCGCGGGTGCTAAAAAGAGCAGCATCGGCATGCTTAGCACGTCGTTCGGTAGAAATCCACGTGCGCGTTCTGCAAAAAGCACCATTTGCATGCACATCTTGTGGTTTTGCAGAAAACTTCATCCGCGTCTACCAAAAGATGCATGTGCATGCTTAAAACGCGTTTTCGCACAAATGCGTGCGCGGGTGCTAAAAAGAGCAGCATCGGCATGCTTAGCACGTCGTTTGGTAGAAATCCACGTGCGCGTTCTGCAAAAAGCACCATTTGCATGCACATCTTGTGGTTTTGCAGAAAACTTCATCCGCGTCTACCAAAAGATGCATGTGCATGCTTAAAACGCGTTTTCGCACAAATGCGTGCGCGGGTGCTAAAAAGAGCAGCATCGGCATGCTTAGCACGTCGTTTGGTAGAAATCCACGTGCGCGTTCTGCAAAAAGCACCATTTGCATGCACATCTTGTGGTTTTGCAGAAAACTTCATCCGCGTCTACCAAAAGATGCATGTGCATGCTTAAAACGCGTTTTCGCACAAATGCGTGCGCGGGTGCTAAAAAGAGCAGCATCGGCATGCTTAGCACGTCGTTTGGTAGAAATCCACGTGCGCGTTCTGCAAAAAGCACCATTTGCATGCACATCTTGTGGTTTTGCAGAAAACTTCATCCGCGTCTACCAAAAGATGCATGTGCATGCTTAAAACGCGTTTTCGCACAAATCCAACGCGGGTGCTAAAAAGAGCAGCATCGGCATGCTTAGCACGTCGTTTGGTAGAAATCCACGTGCGCGTTCTGCAAAAAGCACCATTTGCATGCACATCTTGTGGTTTTGCAGAAAACTTCATCTGCGTCTACCAAAAGATGGATGTGCATGCTTAAAACGCGTTTTCGCACAAATCCGTGCGCGGGTGCTAAAAAGAGCAGCATCGGCAAGCTTAGCACGTCGTTTGGTAGAAATCCACGTGCGCGTTCTGCCAAAAGCACCATTTGCATGCACATCTTGTGGTTTTGCAGAAAACTTCATCCGCGTCTACCAAAAGATGCATGTGCATGCTTAAAACGCGTTTTCGCACAAATCCGTGCGCGGGTGCTAAAAAGAGCAGCATCGGCATGCTTAGCACGTCGTTTGGTAGAAATCCACGTGCGCGTTCTGCAAAAAGCACCATTTGCATGCACATCTTGTGGTTTTGCAGAAAACTTCATCCGCGTCTACCAAAAGATGCATGTGCATGCTTAAAACGCGTTTTCGCACAAATGCGTGCGCGGGTGCTAAAAAGAGCAGCATCGGCATGCTTAGCACGTCGTTTGGTAGAAATCCACGAGCGCGTTGTGCAAAAAGCACCATTTGCATGCACAACTTGTGGTTTTGCAGAAAACGTCATCCGCGTCTACCAAAAGATGCATGTGCATGCTTAAAACGCGTTTTCGCACAAATCCGTGCGCGGGTGCTAAAAAGAGCAGCATCGGCATGCTTAGCACGTCGTTTGGTAGAAATCCACGAGCGCGTTGTGCAAAAAGCACCATTTGCATGCACAACTTGTGGTTTTGCAGAAAACGTCATCCGCGTCTACCAAAAGATGCATGTGCATGCTTAAAACGCGTTTTCGCACAAATCCGTGCGCGGGTGCTAAAAAGAGCAGCATCGGCATGCTTAGCACGTCGTTTGGTAGAAATCCACGTGCGCGTTCTGCAAAAAGCACCATTTGCATGCACATCTTGTGGTTTTGCAGAAAACTTCATCCGCGTCTACCAAAAGATGCATGTGCATGCTTAAAACGCGTTTTCGCACAAATGCGTGCGCGGGTGCTAAAAATAGCAGCATCGGCATGCTTAGCCCGTCGTTTGGTAGAAATCCACGTGCGCGTTCTGCAAAAAGCACCATTTGCATGCACATCTTGTGGTTTTGCAGAAAACTTCATCCGCGTCTACCAAAAGATGCATGTGCATGCTTAAAACGCGTTTTCGCACAAATCCGTGCGCGGGTGCTAAAAAGAGCAGCATCGGCAAGCTTAGCACGTCGTTTGGTAGAAATCCACGTGCGCGTTCTGCCAAAAGCGCCATTTGCATGCACATCTTGTGGTTTTGCAGAAAACTTCATCCGCGTCTACCAAAAGATGCATGTGCATGCTTAAAACGCGTTTTCGCACAAATCCGTGCGCGGGTGCTAAAAAGAGCAGCATCGGCATGCTTAGCACGTCGTTTGGTAGAAATCCACGTGCGCGTTCTGCAAAAAGCACCATTTGCATGCACATCTTGTGGTTTTGCAGAAAACTTCATCCGCGTCTACCAAAAGATGCATGTGCATGCTTAAAACGCGTTTTCGCACAAATGCGTGCGCGGGTGCTAAAAAGAGCAGCATCGGCATGCTTAGCACGTCGTTTGGTAGAAATCCACGTGCGCGTTCTGCCAAAAGCACCATTTGCATGCACATCTTGTGGTTTTGCAGAAAACTTCATCCGCGTCTACCAAAAGATGCATGTGCATGCTTAAAACGCGTTTTCGCACAAATCCAACGCAGGTGCTAAAAAGAGCAGCATCGGCAAGCTTAGCACGTCGTTTGGTAGAAATCCACGTGCGCGTTCTGCAAAAAGCACCATTTGCATGCACATCTTGTGGTTTTGCAGAAAACTTCATCCGCGTCTACCAAAAGATGCATGTGCATGCTTAAAACGCGTTTTCGCACAAATGCGTGCGCGGGTGCTAAAAAGAGCAGCATCGGCATGCTTAGCACGTCGTTCGGTAGAAATCCACGTGCGCGTTCTGCAAAAAGCACCATTTGCATGCACATCTTGTGGTTTTGCAGAAAACTTCATCCGCGTCTACCAAAAGATGCATGTGCATGCTTAAAACGCGTTTTCGCACAAATGCGTGCGCGGGTGCTAAAAAGAGCAGCATCGGCATGCTTAGCACGTCGTTTGGTAGAAATCCACGTGCGCGTTCTGCAAAAAGCACCATTTGCATGCACATCTTGTGGTTTTGCAGAAAACTTCATCCGCGTCTACCAAAAGATGCATGTGCATGCTTAAAACGCGTTTTCGCACAAATGCGTGCGCGGGTGCTAAAAAGAGCAGCATCGGCATGCATAGCACGTCGTTTGGTAGAAATCCACGTGCGCGTTCTGCCAAAAGCACCATTTGCATGCACATCTTGTGGTTTTGCAGAAAACTTCATCCGCGTCTACCAAAAGATGCATGTGCATGCTTAAAACGCGTTTTCGCACAAATCCGTGCGCGGGTGCTAAAAAGAGCAGCATCGGCATGCTTAGCACGTCGTTTGGTAGAAATCCACGTGCGCGTTCTGCAAAAAGCACCATTTGCATGCACATCTTGTGGTTTTGCAGAAAACTTCATCCGCGTCTACCAAAAGATGCATGTGCATGCTTAAAACGCGTTTTCGCACAAATGCGTGCGCGGGTGCTAAAAAGAGCAGCATCGGCATGCTTAGCACGTCGTTTGGTAGAAATCCACGTGCGCGTTCTGCAAAAAGCACCATTTGCATGCACATCTTGTGGTTTTGCAGAAAACTTCATCCGCGTCTACCAAAAGATGCATGTGCATGCTTAAAACGCGTTTTCGCACAAATGCGTGCGCGGGTGCTAAAAAGAGCAGCATCGGCATGCTTAGCACGTCGTTTGGTAGAAATCCACGTGCGCGTTCTGCAAAAAGCACCATTTGCATGCACATCTTGTGGTTTTGCAGAAAACTTCATCCGCGTCTACCAAAAGATGCATGTGCATGCTTAAAACGCGTTTTCGCACAAATGCGTGCGCGGGTGCTAAAAAGAGCAGCATCGGCATGCTTAGCACGTCGTTTGGTAGAAATCCACGTGCGCGTTCTGCAAAAGCACCATTTGCATGCACATCTTGTGGTTTTGCAGAAAACTTCATCCGCGTCTACCAAAAGATGCATGTGCATGCTTAAAACGCGTTTTCGCACAAATGCGTGCGCGGGTGCTAAAAATAGCGGCATCGGCATGCTTAGCACGTCGTTTGGTAGAAATCCACGTGCGCGTTCTGCAAAAAGCACCATTTGCATGCACATCTTGTGCTTTTGCAGAAAACTTCATCCGCGTCTACCAAAAGATGCATGTGCATGCTTAAAACGCGTTTTCGCACAAATGCGTGCGCGGGTGCTAAAAAGAGCAGCATCGGCATGCTTAGCACGTCGTTTGGTAGAAATCCACGTGCGCGTTCTGCCAAAAGCACCATTTGCATGCACATCTTGTGGTTTTGCAGAAAACTTCATCCGCGTCTACCAAAAGATGCATGTGCATGCTTAAAACGCGTTTTCGCACAAATCCGTGCGCGGGTGCTAAAAAGAGCAGCATCGGCATGCTTAGCACGTCGTTTGGTAGAAATCCACGTGCGCGTTCTGCAAAAAGCACCATTTGCATGCACATCTTGTGGTTTTGCAGAAAACTTCATCCGCGTCTACCAAAAGATGCACGTGCATGCTTAAAACGCGTTTTCGCACAAATGCGTGCGCGGGTGCTAAAAAGAGCAGCATCGGCATGCTTAGCACGTCGTTTGGTAGAAATCCACGTGCGCGTTCTGCCAAAAGCACCATTTGCATGCACATCTTGTGGTTTTGCAGAAAACTTCATCCGCGTCTACCAAAAGATGCATGTGCATGCTTAAAACGCGTTTTCGCACAAATCCGTGCGCGGGTGCTAAAAAGAGCAGCATCGGCAAGCTTAGCACGTCGTTTGGTAGAAATCCACGTGCGCGTTCTGCCAAAAGCACCATTTGCATGCACATCTTGTGGTTTTGCAGAAAACTTCATCCGCGTCTACCAAAAGATGCATGTGCATGCTTAAAACGCGTTTTCGCACAAATCCGTGCGCGGGTGCTAAAAAGAGCAGCATCGGCATGCTTAGCACGTCGTTTGGTAGAAATCCACGTGCGCGTTCTGCAAAAAGCACCATTTGCATGCACATCTTGTGGTTTTGCAGAAAACTTCATCCGCGTCTACCAAAAGATGCATGTGCATGCTTAAAACGCGTTTTCGCACAAATCCGTGCGCGGGTGCTAAAAAGAGCAGCATCGGCAAGCTTAGCACGTCGTTTGGTAGAAATCCACGTGCGCGTTCTGCCAAAAGCACCATTTGCATGCACATCTTGTGGTTTTGCAGAAAACTTCATCCGCGTCTACCAAAAGATGCATGTGCATGCTTAAAACGCGTTTTCGCACAAATCCGTGCGCGGGTGCTAAAAAGAGCAGCATCGGCATGCTTAGCACGTCGTTTGGTAGAAATCCACGTGCGCGTTCTGCAAAAAGCACCATTTGCATGCACATCTTGTGGTTTTGCAGAAAACTTCATCCGCGTCTACCAAAAGATGCATGTGCATGCTTAAAACGCGTTTTCGCACAAATGCGTGCGCGGGTGCTAAAAAGAGCAGCATCGGCATGCTTAGCACGTCGTTTGGTAGAAATCCACGAGCGCGTTCTGCAAAAAGCACCATTTGCATGCACAACTTGTGGTTTTGCAGAAAACTTCATCCGCGTCTACCAAAAGATGCATGTGCATGCTTAAAACGCGTTTTCGCACAAATGCGTGCGCGGGTGCTAAAAAGAGCAGCATCGGCATGCTTAGCACATCGTTTGGTAGAAATCCACGTGCGCGTTCTGCCAAAAGCACCATTTGCATGCACATCTTGTGGTTTTGCAGAAAACTTCATCCGCGTCTACCAAAAGATGCATGTGCATGCTTAAAACGCGTTTTCGCACAAATCCGTGCGCGGGTGCTAAAAAGAGCAGCATCGGCATGCTTAGCACGTCGTTTGGTAGAAATCCACGTGCGCGTTCTGCAAAAAGCACCATTTGCATGCACATCTTGTGGTTTTGCAGAAAACTTCATCCGCGTCTACCAAAAGATGCATGTGCATGCTTAAAACGCGTTTTCGCACAAATCCGTGCGCGGGTGCTAAAAAGAGCAGCATCGGCAAGCTTAGCACGTCGTTTGGTAGAAATCCACGTGCGCGTTCTGCCAAAAGCACCATTTGCATGCACATCTTGTGGTTTTGCAGAAAACTTCATCCGCGTCTACCAAAAGATGCATGTGCATGCTTAAAACGCGTTTTCGCACAAATCCGTGCGCGGGTGCTAAAAAGAGCAGCATCGGCATGCTTAGCACGTCGTTTGGTAGAAATCCACGTGCGCGTTCTGCAAAAAGCACCATTTGCATGCACATCTTGTGGTTTTGCAGAAAACTTCATCCGCGTCTACCAAAAGATGCATGTGCATGCTTAAAACGCGTTTTCGCACAAATGCGTGCGCGGGTGCTAAAAAGAGCAGCATCGGCATGCTTAGCACGTCGTTTGGTAGAAATCCACGAGCGCGTTCTGCAAAAAGCACCATTTGCATGCACATCTTGTGGTTTTGCAGAAAACTTCATCCGCGTCTACCAAAAGATGCATGTGCATGCTTAAAACGCGTTTTCGCACAAATGCGTGCGCGGGTGCTAAAAAGAGCAGCATCGGCATGCTTAGCACGTCGTTTGGTAGAAATCCACGAGCGCGTTCTGCAAAAAGCACCATTTGCATGCACATCTTGTGGTTTTGCAGAAAACTTCATCCGCGTCTACCAAAAGATGCATGTGCATGCTTAAAACGCGTTTTCGCACAAATGCGTGCGCGGGTGCTAAAAAGAGCAGCATCGGCATGCTTAGCACGTCGTTTGGTAGAAATCCACGTGCGCGTTCTGCAAAAAGCACCATTTGCATGCACATCTTGTGGTTTTGCAGAAAACTTCATCCGCGTCTACCAAAAGATGCATGTGCATGCTTAAAACGCGTTTTCGCACAAATGCGTGCGCGGGTGCTAAAAATAGCAGCATCGGCATGCTTAGCACGTCGTTTGGTAGAAATCCACGTGCGCGTTCTGCAAAAAGCACCATTTGCATGCACATCTTGTGGTTTTGCAGAAAACTTCATCCGCGTCTACCAAAAGATGCATGTGCATGCTTAAAACGCGTTTTCGCACAAATGCGTGCGCGGGTGCTAAAAAGAGCAGCATCGGCATGCTTAGCACGTCGTTTGGTAGAAATCCACGTGCGCGTTCTGCCAAAAGCCCCATTTGCATGCACATCTTGTGGTTTTGCAGAAAACTTCATCCGCGTCTACCAAAAGATGCCTGTGCATGCTTAAAACGCGTTTTCGCACAAATCCGTGCGCGGGTGCTAAAAAAAGCAGCATCGGCATGCTTAGCACGTCGTTTGGTAGAAATCCACGTGCGCGTTCTGCAAAAAGCACCATTTGCATGCACATCTTGTGGTTTTGCAGAAAACTTCATCCGCGTCTACCAAAAGATGCATGTGCATGCTTAAAACGCGTTTTCGCACAAATGCGTGCGCGGGTGCTAAAAAGAGCAGCATCGGCATGCTTAGCACGTCGTTTGGTAGAAATCCACGAGCGCGTTCTGCAAAAAGCACCATTTGCATGCACATCTTGTGGTTTTGCAGAAAACTTCATCCGCGTCTACTAAAAGATGCATGTGCATGCTTAAAACGCGTTTTCGCACAAATGCGTGCGCGGGTGCTAAAAAGAGCAGCATCGGCATGCTTAGCACGTCGTTTGGTAGAAATCCACGTGCGCGTTCTGCCAAAAGCACCATTTGCATGCACATCTTGTGGTTTTTCAGAAAACTTCATCCGCGTCTACCAAAAGATGCATGTGCATGCTTAAAACGCGTTTTCGCACAAATCCGTGCACGGGTGCTAAAAAGAGCAGCATCGGCATGCTTAGCACGTCGTTTGGTAGAAATCCACGTGCGCGTTCTGCAAAAAGCACCATTTGCATGCACATCTTGTGGTTTTGCAGAAAACTTCATCCGCGTCTACCAAAAGATGCATGTGCATGCTTAAAACGCGTTTTCGCACAAATGCGTGCGCGGGTGCTAAAAAGAGCAGCATCGGCATGCTTAGCACGTCGTTTGGTAGAAATCCACGAGCGCGTTCTGCAAAAAGCACCATTTGCATGCACATCTTGTGGTTTTGCAGAAAACTTCATCCGCGTCTACCAAAAGATGCATGTGCATGCTTAAAACGCGTTTTCGCACAAATGCGTGCGCGGGTGCTAAAAAGAGCAGCATCGGCATGCTTAGCACGTCGTTTGGTAGAAATCCACGTGCCCGTTCTGCCAAAAGCACCATTTGCATGCACATCTTGTGGTTTTGCAGAAAACTTCATCCGCGTCTACCAAAAGATGCATGTGCATGCTTAAAACGCGTTTTCGCACAAATCCGTGCGCGGGTGCTAAAAAGAGCAGCATCGGCATGCTTTGCACGCCGTTTGGTAGAAATCCACGAGCGCGTTCTGCAAAAAGCACCATTTGCATGCACATCTTGTGGTTTTGCAGAAAACTTCATCCGCGTCTACCAAAAGATGCATGTGCATGCTTAAAACGCGTTTTCGCACAAATGCGTGCGCGGGTGCTAAAAAGAGCAGCATCGGCATGCTTAGCACGTCGTTTGGTAGAAATCCACGTGCCCGTTCTGCCAAAAGCACCATTTGCATGCACATCTTGTGCTTTTGCAGAAAACTTCATCCGCGTCTACCAAAAGATGCATGTGCATGCTTAAAACGCGTTTTCGCACAAATCCGTGCGCGGGTGCTAAAAAGAGCAGCATCGGCATGCTTTGCACGCCGTTTGGTAGAAATCCACGAGCGCGTTCTGCAAAAAGCACCATTTGCATGCACATCTTGTGGTTTTGCAGAAAACTTCATCCGCGTCTACCAAAAGATGCATGTGCATGCTTAAAACGCGTTTTCGCACAAATGCGTGCGCGGGTGCTAAAAAGAGCAGCATCGGCATGCTTAGCACGTCGTTTGATAGACATCCACGTGCGCGTTCTGCCAAAAGCACCATTTCCATGCACATCTTGTGGTTTTGCAGAAAACTTCATCCGCGTCTACCAAAAGATGCATGTGCATGCTTAAAACGCGTTTTCGCACAAATCCGTGCGCGGGTGCTAAAAAGAGCAGCATCGGCATGCTTAGCACGTCGTTTGGTAGAAATCCACGTGCGCGTTCTGCAAAAAGCACCATTCGCATGCACATCTTGTGGTTTTGCAGAAAACTTCATCCGCGTCTACCAAAAGATGCATGTGCATGCTTAAAACGCGTTTTCGCACAAATGCGTGCGCGGGTGCTAAAAAGAGCAGCATCGGCATGCTTAGCACGTTGTTTGGTAGAAATCGACGTGCGCGTTCTGCAAAAAGCACCATTTGCATGCACATCTTGTGGTTTTGCAGAAAACTTCATCCGCGTCTACCAAAAGATGCATGTGCATGCTTAAAACGCGTTTTCGCACAAATGCGTGCGCGGGTGCTAAAAAGAGCAGCATCGGCATGCTTAGCACGTCGTTTGGTAGAAATCCACGTGCGCGTTCTGCCAAAAGCACCATTTGCATGCACATCTTGTGGTTTTGCAGAAAACTTCATCCGCGTCTACCAAAAGATGCATGTGCATGCTTAAAACGCGTTTTCGCACAAATGCGTGCGCGGGTGCTAAAAAGAGCAGCATCGGCATGCTTAGCACGTCGTTTGGTAGAAATCCACGAGCGCGTTCTGCAAAAAGCACCATTTGCATGCACATCTTGTGGTTTTGCAGAAAACTTCATCCGCGTCTACCAAAAGATGCATGTGCATGCTTAAAACGCGTTTTCGCACAAATGCGTGCGCGGGTGCTAAAAAGAGCAGCATCGGCATGCTTAGCACGTCGTTTGGTAGAAATCCACGAGCGCGTTCTGCAAAAAGCACCATTTGCATGCACATCTTGTGGTTTTGCAGAAAACTTCATCCGCGTCTACCAAAAGATGCATGTGCATGCTTAAAACGCGTTTTCGCACAAATGCGTGCGCGGGTGCTAAAAAGAGCAGCATCGGCATGCTTAGCACGTCGTTTGGTAGAAATCCACGTGCGCGTTCTGCAAAAAGCACCATTTGCATGCACATCTTGTGGTTTTGCAGAAAACTTCATCCGCGTCTACCAAAAGATGCATGTGCATGCTTAAAACGCGTTTTCGCACAAATGCGTGCGCGGGTGCTAAAAATAGCAGCATCGGCATGCTTAGCACGTCGTTTGGTAGAAATCCACGTGCGCGTTCTGCAAAAAGCACCATTTGCATGCACATCTTGTGGTTTTGCAGAAAACTTCATCCGCGTCTACCAAAAAGATGCATGTGCATGCTTAAAACGCGTTTTCGCACAAATGCGTGCGCGGGTGCTAAAAAGAGCAGCATCGGCATGCTTAGCACGTCGTTTGGTAGAAATCCACGTGCGCGTTCTGCCAAAAGCCCCATTTGCATGCACATCTTGTGGTTTTGCAGAAAACTTCATCCGCGTCTACCAAAAGATGCCTGTGCATGCTTAAAACGCGTTTTCGCACAAATCCGTGCGCGGGTGCTAAAAAAAAGCAGCATCGGCATGCTTAGCACGTCGTTTGGTAGAAATCCACGTGCGCGTTCTGCAAAAAGCACCATTTGCATGCACATCTTGTGGTTTTGCAGAAAAACTTCATCCGCGTCTACCAAAAGATGCATGTGCATGCTTAAAACGCGTTTTCGCACAAATGCGTGCGCGGGTGCTAAAAAGAGCAGCATCGGCATGCTTAGCACGTCGTTTGGTAGAAATCCACGAGCGCGTTCTGCAAAAAGCACCATTTGCATGCACATCTTGTGGTTTTGCAGAAAACTTCATCCGCGTCTACTAAAAGATGCATGTGCATGCTTAAAACGCGTTTTCGCACAAATGCGTGCGCGGGTGCTAAAAAGAGCAGCATCGGCATGCTTAGCACGTCGTTTGGTAGAAATCCACGTGCGCGTTCTGCCAAAAGCACCATTTGCATGCACATCTTGTGGTTTTTCAGAAAACTTCATCCGCGTCTACCAAAAGATGCATGTGCATGCTTAAAACGCGTTTTCGCACAAATCCGTGCACGGGTGCTAAAAGAGCAGCATCGGCATGCTTAGCACGTCGTTTGGTAGAAATCCACGTGCGCGTTCTGCAAAAAGCACCATTTGCATGCACATCTTGTGGTTTTGCAGAAAACTTCATCCGCGTCTACCAAAAGATGCATGTGCATGCTTAAAACGCGTTTTCGCACAAATGCGTGCGCGGGTGCTAAAAAGAGCAGCATCGGCATGCTTAGCACGTCGTTTGGTAGAAATCCACGAGCGCGTTCTGCAAAAAGCACCATTTGCATGCACATCTTGTGGTTTTGCAGAAAACTTCATCCGCGTCTACCAAAAGATGCATGTGCATGCTTAAAACGCGTTTTCGCACAAATGCGTGCGCGGGTGCTAAAAAGAGCAGCATCGGCATGCTTAGCACGTCGTTTGGTAGAAATCCACGTGCCCGTTCTGCCAAAAGCACCATTTGCATGCACATCTTGTGGTTTTGCAGAAAACTTCATCCGCGTCTACCAAAAGATGCATGTGCATGCTTAAAACGCGTTTTCGCACAAATCCGTGCGCGGGTGCTAAAAAGAGCAGCATCGGCATGCTTTGCACGCCGTTTGGTAGAAATCCACGAGCGCGTTCTGCAAAAAGCACCATTTGCATGCACATCTTGTGGTTTTGCAGAAAACTTCATCCGCGTCTACCAAAAGATGCATGTGCATGCTTAAAACGCGTTTTCGCACAAATGCGTGCGCGGGTGCTAAAAAGAGCAGCATCGGCATGCTTAGCACGTCGTTTGGTAGAAATCCACGTGCCCGTTCTGCCAAAAGCACCATTTGCATGCACATCTTGTGCTTTTGCAGAAAACTTCATCCGCGTCTACCAAAAGATGCATGTGCATGCTTAAAACGCGTTTTCGCACAAATCCGTGCGCGGGTGCTAAAAAGAGCAGCATCGGCATGCTTTGCACGCCGTTTGGTAGAAATCCACGAGCGCGTTCTGCAAAAAGCACCATTTGCATGCACATCTTGTGGTTTTGCAGAAAACTTCATCCGCGTCTACCAAAAGATGCATGTGCATGCTTAAAACGCGTTTTCGCACAAATGCGTGCGCGGGTGCTAAAAAGAGCAGCATCGGCATGCTTAGCACGTCGTTTGATAGACATCCACGTGCGCGTTCTGCCAAAAGCACCATTTCCATGCACATCTTGTGGTTTTGCAGAAAACTTCATCCGCGTCTACCAAAAGATGCATGTGCATGCTTAAAACGCGTTTTCGCACAAATCCGTGCGCGGGGTGCTAAAAAGAGCAGCATCGGCATGCTTAGCACGTCGTTTGGTAGAAATCCACGTGCGCGTTCTGCAAAAAGCACCATTCGCATGCACATCTTGTGGTTTTGCAGAAAACTTCATCCGCGTCTACCAAAAGATGCATGTGCATGCTTAAAACGCGTTTTCGCACAAATGCGTGCGCGGGTGCTAAAAAGAGCAGCATCGGCATGCTTAGCACGTTGTTTGGTAGAAATCGACGTGCGCGTTCTGCAAAAAGCACCATTTGCATGCACATCTTGTGGTTTTGCAGAAAAACTTCATCCGCGTCTACCAAAAGATGCATGTGCATGCTTAAAACGCGTTTTCGCACAAATGCGTGCGCGGGTGCTAAAAAGAGCAGCATCGGCATGCTTAGCACGTCGTTTGGTAGAAATCCACGTGCGCGTTCTGCCAAAAGCACCATTTGCATGCACATCTTGTGGTTTTGCAGAAAACTTCATCCGCGTCTACCAAAAGATGCATGTGCATGCTTAAAACGCGTTTTCGCACAAATCCGTGCGCGGGTGCTAAAAAGAGCAGCATCGGCAAGCTTAGCACATCGTTTGGTAGAAATCCACGTTCGCGTTCTGCAAAAAGCACCATTTGCATGCACATCTTGTGGTTTTGCAGAAAACTTCATCCGCGTCTACCAAAAGATGCATGTGCATGCTTAAAACGCGTTTTCGCACAAATGCGTGCGCGGGTGCTAAAAAGAGCAGCATCGGCATGCTTAGCACGTCGTTTGGTAGAAATCCACGTGCGCGTTCTGCAAAAAGCACCATTTGCATGCACATATTGTGGTTTTGCAGAAAACTTCATCCGCGTCTACCAAAAGATGCATGTGCATGCTTAAAACGCGTTTTCGCACAAATGCTTGCGCGGGTGCTAAAAAGAGCAGCATCGGCATGCTTAGCACGTCGTTTGGTAGAAATCCACGTGCGCGTTCTGCCAAAAGCACCATTTGCATGCACATCTTGTGGTTTTGCAGAAAACTTCATCCGCGTCTACCAAAAGATGCATGTGCATGCTTAAAACGCGTTTTCGCACAAATCCGTGCGCGGGTGCTAAAAAGAGCAGCATCGGCATGCTTAGCACGTCGTTTGGTAGAAATCCACGTGCGCGTTCTGCCAAAAGCACCATTTGCATGCACATCTTGTGGTTTTGCAGAAAACTTCATCCGCGTCTACCAAAAGATGCATGTGCATGCCTAAAACGCGTTTTCGCACAAATCCGTGCGCGGGTGCTAAAAAGAGCAGCATCGGCATGCTTAGCACGTCGTTTGGTCGAAATCCACGTGCGCGTTCTGCAAAAAGCACCATTTGCATGCACATCTTGTGGTTTTGCAGAAAACTTCATCCGCGTCTACCAAAAGATGCATGTGCATGCTTAAAACGCGTTTTCGCACAAATGCGTGCGCGGGTGCTAAAAAGAGCAGCATCGGCATGCTTAGCACGTCGTTTGGTAGAAATCCACGTGCGCGTTCTGCCAAAAGCACCATTTGCATGCACATCTTGTGGTTTTGCAGAAAACTTCATCCGCGTCTACCAAAAGATGCATGTGCATGCTTAAAACGCGTTTTCGCACAAATCCGTGCGCGGGTGCTAAAAAGAGCAGCATCGGCAAGCTTAGCACATCGTTTGGTAGAAATCCACGTTCGCGTTCTGCAAAAAGCACCATTTGCATGCACATCTTGTGGTTTTGCAGAAAACTTCATCCGCGTCTACCAAAAGATGCATGTGCATGCTTAAAACGCGTTTTCGCACAAATGCGTGCGCGGGTGATAAAAAGAGCAGCATCGGCATGCTTAGCACGTCGTTTGGTAGAAATCCACGTGCGCGTTCTGCAAAAAGCACCATTTGCATGCACATATTGTGGTTTTGCAGAAAACTTCATCCGCGTCTACCAAAAGATGCATGTGCATGCTTAAAACGCGTTTTCGCACAAATGCTTGCGCGGGTGCTAAAAAGAGCAGCATCGGCATGCTTAGCACGTCGTTTGGTAGAAATCCACGTGCGCGTTCTGCCAAAAGCACCATTTGCATGCACATCTTGTGGTTTTGCAGAAAACTTCATCCGCGTCTACCAAAAGATGCATGTGCATGCTTAAAACGCGTTTTCGCACAAATCCGTGCGCGGGTGCTAAAAAGAGCAGCATCGGCATGCTTAGCACGTCGTTTGGTAGAAATCCACGTGCGCGTTCTGCCAAAAGCACCATTTGCATGCACATCTTGTGGTTTTGCAGAAAACTTCATCCGCGTCTACCAAAAGATGCATGTGCATGCTTAAAACGCGTTTTCGCACAAATGCGTGCGCGGGTGCTAAAAAGAGCAGCATCGGCATGCTTAGCACGTCGTTTGGTAGAAATCCACGTGCGCGTTCTGCCAAAAGCACCATTTGCATGCACATCGTGTGGTTTTGCAGAAAACTTCATCCGCGTCTACCAAAAGATGCATGTGCATGCTTAAAACGCGTTTTCGCACAAATGCGTGCGCGGGTGCTAAAAAGAGCAGCATCGGCATGCTTAGCACGTCGTTTGGTAGAAATCCACGTGCGCGTTCTGCCAAAAGCACCATTTGCATGCACATCTTGTGGTTTTGCAGAAAACTTCATCCGCGTCTACCAAAAGATGCATGTGCATGCTTAAAACGCGTTTTCGCACAAATCCGTGCGCGGGTGCTAAAAAGAGCAGCATCGGCATGCTTAGCCCGTCGTTTGGTAGAAATCCACGTGCGCGTTCTGCAAAAAGCACCATTTGCATGCACATCTTGTGGTTTTGCAGAAAACTTTATCCGCGTCTACCAAAAGATGCATGTGCATGCTTAAAACGCGTTTTCGCACAAATGCGTGCGCGGGTGCTAAAAAGAGCAGCATCGGCATGCTTAGCACGTCGTTTGGTAGAAATCCACGTGCGCGTTCTGCAAAAAGCACCATTTGCATGCACATCTTGTGGTTTTGCAGAAAACTTCATCCGCGTCTACCAAAAGATGCATGTGCATGCTTAAAACGCGTTTTCGCACAAATCCGTGCGCGGGTGCTAAAAAGAGCAGCATCGGCATGCTTAGCACGTCGTTTGGTATAAATCCACGTGCGCGTTCTGCAAAAAGCACCATTTGCATGCACATCTTGTGGTTTTGCAGAAAACTTCATCCGCGTCTACCAAAAGATGCATGTGCATGCTTAAAACGCGTTTTCGCACAAATGCGTGCGCGGGTGCTAAAAAGAGCAGCATCGGCATGCTTAGCACGTCGTTTGGTAGAAATCCACGTGCGCGTTCTGCAAAAAGCACCATTTGCATGCACATCTTGTGGTTTTGCAGAAAACTTCATCCGCGCCTACCAAAAGATGCATGTGCATGCTTAAAACGCGTTTTCGCACAAATGCGTGCGCGGGTGCTAAAAGAGCAGCATCGGCATGCTTAGCACGTCGTTTGGTAGAAATCCACGTGCGCGTTCTGCCAAAAGCACCATTTGCATGCACATCTTGTGGTTTTGCAGAAAACTTCATCCGCGTCTACCAAAAGATGCATGTGCATGCTTAAAACGCGTTTTCGCACAAATGCGTGCGCGGGTGCTAAAAAGAGCAGCATCGGCATGCTTAGCACGTCGTTTGGTAGAAATCCACGTGCGCGTTCTGCAAAAAGCACCATTTGCATGCACATCTTGTGGTTTTGCAGAAAACTTCATCCGCGTCTACCAAAAGATGCATGTGCATGCTTAAAACGCGTTTTCGCACAAATGCGTGCGCGGGTGCTAAAAAGAGCAGCATCGGCATGCTTAGCACGTCGTTTGGTAGAAATCCACGAGCGCGTTCTGCAAAAAGCACCATTTGCATGCACATCTTGTGGTTTTGCAGAAAACTTCATCCGCGTCTACTAAAAGATGCATGTGCATGCTTAAAACGCGTTTTCGCACAAATGCGTGCGCGGGTGCTAAAAAGAGCAGCATCGGCATGCTTAGCACGTCGTTTGGTAGAAATCCACGTGCGCGTTCTGCCAAAAGCACCATTTGCATGCACATCTTGTGGTTTTTCAGAAAACTTCATCCGCGTCTACCAAAAGATGCATGTGCATGCTTAAAACGCGTTTTCGCACAAATCCGTGCACGGGTGCTAAAAAGAGCAGCATCGGCATGCTTAGCACGTCGTTTGGTAGAAATCCACGTGCGCGTTCTGCAAAAAGCACCATTTGCATGCACATCTTGTGGTTTTGCAGAAAACTTCATCCGCGTCTACCAAAAGATGCATGTGCATGCTTAAAACGCGTTTTCGCACAAATGCGTGCGCGGGTGCTAAAAAGAGCAGCATCGGCATGCTTAGCACGTCGTTTGGTAGAAATCCACGAGCGCGTTCTGCAAAAAGCACCATTTGCATGCACATCTTGTGGTTTTGCAGAAAACTTCATCCGCGTCTACCAAAAGATGCATGTGCATGCTTAAAACGCGTTTTCGCACAAATGCGTGCGCGGGTGCTAAAAAGAGCAGCATCGGCATGCTTAGCACGTCGTTTGGTAGAAATCCACGTGCCCGTTCTGCCAAAAGCACCATTTGCATGCACATCTTGTGGTTTTGCAGAAAACTTCATCCGCGTCTACCAAAAGATGCATGTGCATGCTTAAAACGCGTTTCCGCACAAATCCGTGCGCGGGTGCTAAAAAGAGCAGCATCGGCATGCTTTGCACGCCGTTTGGTAGAAATCCACGAGCGCGTTCTGCAAAAAGCACCATTTGCATGCACATCTTGTGGTTTTGCAGAAAACTTCATCCGCGTCTACCAAAAGATGCATGTGCATGCTTAAAACGCGTTTTCGCACAAATGCGTGCGCGGGTGCTAAAAAGAGCAGCATCGGCATGCTTAGCACGTCGTTTGGTAGAAAATCCACGTGCCCGTTCTGCCAAAAGCACCATTTGCATGCACATCTTGTGGTTTTGCAGAAAACTTCATCCGCGTCTACCAAAAGATGCATGTGCATGCTTAAAACGCGTTTTCGCACAAATCCGTGCGCGGGTGCTAAAAAGAGCAGCATCGGCATGCTTTGCACGCCGTTTGGTAGAAATCCACGAGCGCGTTCTGCAAAAAGCACCATTTGCATGCACATCTTGTGGTTTTGCAGAAAACTTCATCCGCGTCTACCAAAAGATGCATGTGCATGCTTAAAACGCGTTTTCGCACAAATGCGTGCGCGGGTGCTAAAAAGAGCAGCATCGGCATGCTTAGCACGTCGTTTGATAGACATCCACGTGCGCGTTCTGCCAAAAGCACCATTTCCATGCACATCTTGTGGTTTTGCAGAAAACTTCATCCGCGTCTACCAAAAGATGCATGTGCATGCTTAGAACGCGTTTTCGCACAAATCCGTGCGCGGGTGCTAAAAAGAGCAGCATCGGCATGCTTAGCACGTCGTTTGGTAGAAATCCACGTGCGCGTTCTGCAAAAAGCACCATTCGCATGCACATCTTGTGGTTTTGCAGAAAACTTCATCCGCGTCTACCAAAAGATGCATGTGCATGCTTAAAACGCGTTTTCGCACAAATGCGTGCGCGGGTGCTAAAAAGAGCAGCATCGGCATGCTTAGCACGTTGTTTGGTAGAAATCGACGTGCGCGTTCTGCAAAAAGCACCATTTGCATGCACATCTTGTGGTTTTGCAGAAAACTTCATCCGCGTCTACCAAAAGATGCATGTGCATGCTTAAAACGCGTTTTCGCACAAATGCGTGCGCGGGTGCTAAAAAGAGCAGCATCGGCATGCTTAGCACGTCGTTTGGTAGAAATCCACGTGCGCGTTCTGCCAAAAGCACCATTTGCATGCACATCTTGTGGTTTTGCAGAAAACTTCATCCGCGTCTACCAAAAGATGCATGTGCATGCTTAAAACGCGTTTTCGCACAAATCCGTGCGCGGGTGCTAAAAAGAGCAGCATCGGCAAGCTTAGCACATCGTTTGGTAGAAATCCACGTTCGCGTTCTGCAAAAAGCACCATTTGCATGCACATCTTGTGGTTTTGCAGAAAACTTCATCCGCGTCTACCAAAAGATGCATGTGCATGCTTAAAACGCGTTTTCGCACAAATGCGTGCGCGGGTGCTAAAAAGAGCAGCATCGGCATGCTTAGCACGTCGTTTGGTAGAAATCCACGTGCGCGTTCTGCAAAAAGCACCATTTGCATGCACATATTGTGGTTTTGCAGAAAACTTCATCCGCGTCTACCAAAAGATGCATGTGCATGCTTAAAACGCGTTTTCGCACAAATGCTTGCGCGGGTGCTAAAAAGAGCAGCATCGGCATGCTTAGCACGTCGTTTGGTAGAAATCCACGTGCGCGTTCTGCCAAAAGCACCATTTGCATGCACATCTTGTGGTTTTGCAGAAAACTTCATCCGCGTCTACCAAAAGATGCATGTGCATGCTTAAAACGCGTTTTCGCACAAATCCGTGCGCGGGTGCTAAAAAGAGCAGCATCGGCATGCTTAGCACGTCGTTTGGTAGAAATCCACGTGCGCGTTCTGCCAAAAGCACCATTTGCATGCACATCTTGTGGTTTTGCAGAAAACTTCATCCGCGTCTACCAAAAGATGCATGTGCATGCCTAAAACGCGTTTTCGCACAAATCCGTGCGCGGGTGCTAAAAAGAGCAGCATCGGCATGCTTAGCACGTCGTTTGGTCGAAATCCACGTGCGCGTTCTGCAAAAAGCACCATTTGCATGCACATCTTGTGGTTTTGCAGAAAACTTCATCCGCGTCTACCAAAAGATGCATGTGCATGCTTAAAACGCGTTTTCGCACAAATGCGTGCGCGGGTGCTAAAAAGAGCAGCATCGGCATGCTTAGCACGTCGTTTGGTAGAAATCCACGTGCGCGTTCTGCCAAAAGCACCATTTGCATGCACATCTTGTGGTTTTGCAGAAAACTTCATCCGCGTCTACCAAAAGATGCATGTGCATGCTTAAAACGCGTTTTCGCACAAATCCGTGCGCGGGTGCTAAAAAGAGCAGCATCGGCAAGCTTAGCACATCGTTTGGTAGAAATCCACGTTCGCGTTCTGCAAAAAGCACCATTTGCATGCACATCTTGTGGTTTTGCAGAAAACTTCATCCGCGTCTACCAAAAGATGCATGTGCATGCTTAAAACGCGTTTTCGCACAAATGCGTGCGCGGGTGATAAAAAGAGCAGCATCGGCATGCTTAGCACGTCGTTTGGTAGAAATCCACGTGCGCGTTCTGCCAAAAGCACCATTTGCATGCACATCTTGTGGTTTTGCAGAAAACTTCATCCGCGTCTACCAAAAGATGCATGTGCATGCTTAAAACGCGTTTTCGCACAAATGCGTGCGCGGGTGCTAAAAAGAGCAGCATCGGCATGCTTAGCACGTCGTTTGGTAGAAATCCACGTGCGCGTTCTGCAAAAAGCACCATTTGCATGCACATCTTGTGGTTTTGCAGAAAACTTCATCCGCGTCTACCAAAAGATGCATGTGCATGCTTAAAACGCGTTTTCGCACAAATGCGTGCGCGGGTGCTAAAAAGAGCAGCATCGGCATGCTTAGCACGTCGTTTGGTAGAAATCCACGAGCGCGTTCTGCAAAAAGCACCATTTGCATGCACATCTTGTGGTTTTGCAGAAAACTTCATCCGCGTCTACTAAAAGATGCATGTGCATGCTTAAAACGCGTTTTCGCACAAATGCGTGCGCGGGTGCTAAAAAGAGCAGCATCGGCATGCTTAGCACGTCGTTTGGTAGAAATCCACGTGCGCGTTCTGCCAAAAGCACCATTTGCATGCACATCTTGTGGTTTTTCAGAAAACTTCATCCGCGTCTACCAAAAGATGCATGTGCATGCTTAAAACGCGTTTTCGCACAAATCCGTGCACGGGTGCTAAAAAGAGCAGCATCGGCATGCTTAGCACGTCGTTTGGTAGAAATCCACGTGCGCGTTCTGCAAAAAGCACCATTTGCATGCACATCTTGTGGTTTTGCAGAAAACTTCATCCGCGTCTACCAAAAGATGCATGTGCATGCTTAAAACGCGTTTTCGCACAAATGCGTGCGCGGGTGCTAAAAAGAGCAGCATCGGCATGCTTAGCACGTCGTTTGGTAGAAATCCACGAGCGCGTTCTGCAAAAAGCACCATTTGCATGCACATCTTGTGGTTTTGCAGAAAACTTCATCCGCGTCTACCAAAAGATGCATGTGCATGCTTAAAACGCGTTTTCGCACAAATGCGTGCGCGGGTGCTAAAAAGAGCAGCATCGGCATGCTTAGCACGTCGTTTGGTAGAAATCCACGTGCCCGTTCTGCCAAAAGCACCATTTGCATGCACATCTTGTGGTTTTGCAGAAAACTTCATCCGCGTCTACCAAAAGATGCATGTGCATGCTTAAAACGCGTTTTCGCACAAATCCGTGCGCGGGTGCTAAAAAGAGCAGCATCGGCATGCTTTGCACGCCGTTTGGTAGAAATCCACGAGCGCGTTCTGCAAAAAGCACCATTTGCATGCACATCTTGTGGTTTTGCAGAAAACTTCATCCGCGTCTACCAAAAGATGCATGTGCATGCTTAAAACGCGTTTTCGCACAAATGCGTGCGCGGGTGCTAAAAAGAGCAGCATCGGCATGCTTAGCACGTCGTTTGGTAGAAATCCACGTGCCCGTTCTGCCAAAAGCACCATTTGCATGCACATCTTGTGGTTTTGCAGAAAACTTCATCCGCGTCTACCAAAAGATGCATGTGCATGCTTAAAACGCGTTTTCGCACAAATCCGTGCGCGGGTGCTAAAAAGAGCAGCATCGGCATGCTTTGCACGCCGTTTGGTAGAAATCCACGAGCGCGTTCTGCAAAAAGCACCATTTGCATGCACATCTTGTGGTTTTGCAGAAAACTTCATCCGCGTCTACCAAAAGATGCATGTGCATGCTTAAAACGCGTTTTCGCACAAATGCGTGCGCGGGTGCTAAAAAGAGCAGCATCGGCATGCTTAGCACGTCGTTTGATAGACATCCACGTGCGCGTTCTGCCAAAAGCACCATTTCCATGCACATCTTGTGGTTTTGCAGAAAACTTCATCCGCGTCTA
>NW_027315116.1:0-71149 GCF_023375885.2 Dermacentor andersoni | reverse complement strand
CATTTGCATGCACATCTTGTGGTTTTGCAGAAAAACTTCATCCGCGTCTACCAAAAGATGCATGTGCATGCTTAAAACGCGTTTTCGCACAAATGCGTGCGCGGGAGCTAAAAAGAGCAGCATCGGCATGCTTAGCACGTTGTTTGGGTAGAAATCCACGTGCGCGTTCTGCAAAAAGCACCATTTGCATGCACATCTTGTGGTTTTGCAGAAAACTTCATCCGCGTCTACCAAAAGATGCATGTGCATGCTTAAAACGCGTTTTCGCACAAATGCGTGCGCGGGTGCTAAAAAGAGCAGCATCGGCATGCTTTAGCACGTCGTTTGGTAGAAATCCACGTGCGCGTTCTGCAAAAAGCACCATTTGCATGCACATCTTGTGGTTTTGCAGAAAACTTCATCCGTGTCTACCAAAAGATGCATGTGCATGCTTAAAACGCGTTTTCGCACAAATGCGTGCGCGGGTGCTAAAGAGAGCAGCATCGGCATGCTTAGCACGTCGTTTGGTAGAAATCCACGTGCGCGTTCTGCCAAAAGCACCATTTGCATGCACATCTTGTGGTTTTGCAGAAAACTTCATCCGCGTCTACCAAAAGATGCATGTGCATGCTTAAAAACGCGTTTTCGCACAAATCCGTGCGCGGGTGCTAAAAAGAGCAGCATCGGCATGCTTAGCACGTTGTTTGGTAGAAATCCACGTGCGCGTTCTGCAAAAAGCACCATTTGCATGCACATCTTGTGGTTTTGCAGAAAACTTCATCCGCGTCTACCAAAAGATGCATGTGCATGCTTAAAAACGCGTTTTCGCACAAATGCGTGCGCGGGTGCTAAAAAGAGCAGCATCGGCATGCTTAGCACGTCGTTTGGTAGAAATCCACGTGCGCGTTCTGCAAAAAGCACCATTTGCATGCACATCTTGTGGTTTTGCAGAAAACTTCATCCGCGTCTACCAAAAGATGCATGTGCATGCTTAAAACGCGTTTTCGCACAAATGCGTGCGCGGGTGCTAAAAAAGAGCAGCATCGGCATGCTTAGCACGTCGTTTGGTAGAAATCCACGTGCGCGTTCTGCCAAAAGCACCATTTGCATGCACATCTTGTTGTTTTGCAGAAAACTTAATCCGCGTCTACCAAAAGATGCATGTGCATGCTTAAAACGCGTTTTCGCACAAGTGCGTGTGCGGGTGCTAAAAAGAGCAGCATCGGCATGCTTAGCACGTCGTTTGGTAGAAATCCACGTGCGCGTTCTGCCAAAAGCACCATTTGCATGCACATCTTGTGGTTTTGCAGGAAAACTTCATCCGCGTCTACCAAAAGATGCATGTGCATGCTTAAAACGCGTTTTCGCACAAATGCCGTGCGCGGGGTGCTAAAAAGAGCAGCATCGGCATGCTTAGCACGTCGTTTGGTAGAAATCCACGTGGCGCGTTCTGCAAAAAGCACCATTTGCATGCACATCTTGTGGTTTTGCAGAAAACTTCATCCGCGTCTACCAAAAGATGCATGTGCATGCTTAAAACGCGTTTTCGCACAAATGCGTGCGCGGGGTGCTAAAAAGAGCAGCATCGGCATGCTTAGCACGTTGTTTGGTAGAAATCCACGTGCGCGTTCTGCAAAAAGCACCATTTGCATGCACATCTTGTGGTTTTGCAGAAAACTTCATCCGCGTCTACCAAAAGATGCATGTGCATGCTTAAAACGCGTTTTCGCACAAATGCGTGCGCGGGGTGCTAAAAAGAGCAGCATCGGCATGCTTAGCACGTCGTTTGGTAGAAATCCACGTGCGCGTTCTGCAAAAAGCACCATTTGCATGCACATCTTGTGGTTTTGCAGAAAACTTCATCCGCGTCTACCAAAAGATGCATGTGCATGCTTAAAACGCGTTTTCGCACAAATGCGTGCGCGGGTGCTAAAAAGAGCAGCATCGGCATGCTTAGCACGTTGTTTGGTAGAAATCCACGTGCGCGTTCTGCAAAAAGCACCATTTGCATGCACATCTTGTGGTTTTGCAGAAAACTTCATCCGCGTCTACCAAAAGATGCATGTGCATGCTTAAAACGCGTTTTTCGCACAAATGCGTGCGCGGGTGCTAAAAAGAGCAGCATCGGCATGCTTAGCACGTCGTTTGGTAGAAATCCACGTGCGCGTTCTGCAAAAAGCACCATTTGCATGCACATCTTGTGGTTTTTGCAGAAAACTTCATCCGCGTCTACCAAAAGATGCATGTGCATGCTTAAAACGCGTTTTCGCACAAATCCGTGCGCGGGTGCTAAAAAGAGCAGCATCGGCATGCTTAGCACGTCGTTTGGTAGAAATCCACGTGCGCGTTCTGCCAAAAGCACCATTTGCATGCACATCTTGTGGTTTTGCAGAAAACTTCATCCGCGTCTACCAAAAGATGCATGTGCATGCTTAAAACGCGTTTTCGCACAAATGCGTGCGCGGGTGCTAAAAAGAGCAGCATCGGCAATGCTTAGCACGTCGTTTGGTAGAAATCCACGTGCGCGTTCTGCCAAAAGCACCATTTGGCATGCACATCTTGTTGTTTTGCAGAAAACTTCATCCGCGTCTACCAAAAGATGCATGTGCATGCTTAAAACGCGTTTTCGCACAAAGTGCGTGTGCGGGTGCTAAAAAGAGCAGCATCGGCATGCTTAGCACGTCGTTTGGTAGAAATCCACGTGCGCGTTCTGCCAAAAGCACCATTTGCATGCACATCTTGTGGTTTTGCAGAAAACTTCATCCGCGTCTACCAAAAGATGCATGTGCATGCTTAAAACGCGTTTTCGCACAAATGCGTGCGCGGGTGCTAAAAAGAGCAGCATCGGCATGCTTAGCACGTCGTTTGGTAGAAATCCACGTGCGCGTTCTGCCAAAAAGCACCATTTGCATGCACATCTTGTGGTTTTGCAGAAAACTTCATCCGCGTCTACCAAAAGATGCATGTGCATGCTTAAAAACGCGTTTTCGCACAAATGCCGTGCGCGGGTGCTAAAAAGAGCAGCATCGGCATGCTTAGCACGTCGTTTGGTAGAAATCCACGTGCGCGTTCTGCAAAAAGCACCATTTTGCATGCACATCTTGTGGTTTTTGCAGAAAACTTCATCCGCGTCTACCAAAAGATGCATGTGCATGCTTAAAACGCGTTTTTCGCACAAATGCGTGCGCGGGTGCTAAAAAGAGCAGCATCGGCATGCTTAGCACGTCTGTTTGGTAGAAATCCACGTGCGCGTTCTGCAAAAAGCACCATTTGCATGCACATCTTGTGGTTTTGCAGAAAACTTCATCCGCGTCTACCAAAAGATGCATGTGCATGCTTAAAACGCGTTTTCGCACAAATGCGTGCGCGGGGTGCTAAATAAGAGCAGCATCGGCATGCTTAGCACGTCGTTTGGTAGAAATCCACGTGCGCGTTCTGCAAAAAGCACCATTTGCATGCACATCTTGTGGTTTTGCAGAAAACTTCATCCGCGTCTACCAAAAGATGCATGTGCATGCTTAAAACGCGTTTTCGCACAAATGCGTGCGCGGGTGCTAAAAAGAGCAGCATCGGCATGCTTAGCACGTCGTTTGGTAGAAATCCACGTGCGCGTTCTGCAAAAAGCACCATTTGCATGCACATCTTGTGGTTTTGCAGAAAACTTCATCCGCGTCTACCAAAAGATGCATGTGCATGCTTAAAACGCGTTTTCGCACAAATGCGTGCGCGGGTGCTAAAAAGAGCAGCATCGGCATGCTTAGCACGTCGTTTGGTAGAAATCCACGTGCGCGTTCTGCAAAAAGCACCATTTGCATGCACATCTTGTGGTTTTGCAGAAAACTTCATTCCGCGTCTACCAAAAGATGCATGTGCATGCTTAAAACGCGTTTTCGCACAAATGCGTGGCGCGGGTGCTAAAAAGAGCAGCATCGGCATGCTTAGCACGTCGTTTGGTAGAAATCCACGTGCGCGTTCTGCCAAAAGCACCATTTGCATGCACATCTTGTGGTTTTGCAGAAAACTTCATCCGCGTCTACCAAAAGATGCATGTGCATGCTTAAAACGCGTTTTCGCACAAATGCGTGCGCGGGTGCTAAAAAGAGCAGCATCGGCATGCTTAGCACGTCGTTTGGTAGAAATCCACGTGCGCGTTCTGCCAAAAGCACCATTTGCATGCACATCTTGTGGTTTTGCAGAAAACTTCATCCGCGTCTACCAAAAGATGCATGTGCATGCTTAAAACGCGTTTTCGCACAAATGCGTGCGCGGGAGCTAAAAAGAGCAGCATCGGCATGCTTAGCACGTCTGTTTGGTAGAAATCCACGTGCGCGTTCTGCAAAAAGCACCATTTGCATGCACATCTTGTGGTTTTGCAGAAAACTTCATCCGCGTCTACCAAAAGATGCATGTGCATGCTTAAAACGCGTTTTCGCACAAATGCGTGCGCGGGTGCTAAAAAGAGCAGCATCGGCATGCTTAGCACGTCGTTTGGTAGAAATCCACGTGCGCGTTCTGCAAAAAGCACCATTTGCATGCACATCTTGTGGTTTTGCAGAAAACTTCATCCGCGTCTACCAAAAGATGCATGTGCATGCTTAAAACGCGTTTTCGCACAAATGCGTGCGCGGGTGCTAAAAAGAGCAGCATCGGCATGCTTAGCACGTCGTTTGGTAGAAATCCACGTGCGCGTTCTGCAAAAAGCACCATTTGCATGCACATCTTGTTGTTTTGCAGAAAACTTAATCCGCGTCTACCAAAAGATGCATGTGCATGCTTAAAACGCGTTTTCGCACAAAGTGCGTGTGCGGGTGCTAAAAAGAGCAGCATCGGCATGCTTAGCACGTCGTTTGGTAGAAATCCACGTGCGCGTTCTGCCAAAAGCACCATTTGCATGCACATCTTGTGGTTTTGCAGAAAACTTCATCCGCGTCTACCAAAAGATGCATGTGCATGCTTAAAACGCGTTTTCGCACAAATGCCGTGCGCGGGTGCTAAAAAGAGCAGCATCGGCATGCTTAGCACGTCGTTTGGTAGAAATCCACGTGCGCGTTCTGCAAAAAGCACCATTTGCATGCACATCTTGTGGTTTTGCAGAAAACTTCATCCGCGTCTACCAAAAGATGCATGTGCATGCTTTAAAACGCGTTTTCGCACAAATGCGTGCGCGGGTGCTAAAAAGAGCAGCATCGGCATGCTTAGCACGTTCGTTTGGTAGAAATCCACGTGCGCGTTCTGCAAAAAGCACCATTTGCATGCACATCTTGTGGTTTTTGCAGAAAACTTCATCCGCGTCTACCAAAAGATGCAATGTGCATGCTTAAAACGCGTTTTCGCACAAATGCGTGCGCGGGGTGCTAAAAAGAGCAGCATCGGCATGCTTAGCACGTCGTTTGGTAGAAATCCACGTGCGCGTTCTGCCAAAAGCACCATTTGCATGCACATCTTGTGGTTTTGCAGAAAACTTCATCCGCGTCTACCAAAAGATGCATGTGCATGCTTAAAACGCGTTTTCGCACAAATGCAGTGCGCGGGTGCTAAAAAGAGCAGCATCGGCATGCTTAGCACGTCGTTTGGTAGAAATCCACGTGCGCGTTCTGCCAAAAGCACCATTTGCATGCACATCTTGTGGTTTTGCAGAAAACTTCATCCGCGTCTACCAAAAGATGCATGTGCATGCTTAAAACGCGTTTTTCGCACAAATGCGTGCGCGGGTGCTAAAAAGAGCAGCATCGGCATGCTTAGCACGTCGTTTGGTAGAAATCCACGTGCGCGTTCTGCCAAAAGCACCATTTGCATGCACATCTTGTGGTTTTGCAGAAAACTTCATCCGCGTCTACCAAAAGATGCATGTGCATGCTTAAAACGCGTTTTCGCACAAATGCGTGCGCGGGTGCTAAAAAGAGCAGCATCGGCATGCTTAGCACGTCGTTTGGTAGAAATCCACGTGCGCGTTCTGCAAAAAGCACCATTTGCATGCACATCTTGTGGTTTTTGCAGAAAACTTCATCCGCGTCTACCAAAAGATGCATGTGCATGCTTAAAAACGCGTTTTCGCACAAATGCGTGCTGCGGGTGCTAAAAAGAGCAGCATCGGCATGCTTAGCACGTCGTTTGGTAGAAATCCACGTGCGCGTTCTGCAAAAAGCACCATTTGCATGCACATCTTGTGGTTTTGCAGAAAACTTCATCCGCGTCTACCAAAAGATGCATGTGCATGCTTAAAACGCGTTTTCGCACAAATGCGTGCGCGGGTGCTAAAAAGAGCAGCATCGGCATGCTTAGCACGTCGTTTGGTAGAAATCCCACGTGCGCGTTCTGCCAAAAGCACCATTTGCATGCACATCTTGTTGGTTTTGCAGAAAACTTCATCCGCGTCTACCAAAAGATGCATGTGCATGCTTAAAAACGCGTTTTCGCACAAAGTGCGTGTGCGCGGGTGCTAAAAAGAGCAGCATCGGCATGCTTAGCACGTCGTTTGGTAGAAATCCACGTGCGCGTTCTGCCAAAAGCACCATTTGCATGCACATCTTGTGGTTTTGCAGAAAACTTCATCCGCGTCTACCAAAAGATGCATGTGCATGCTTAAAACGCGTTTTTCGCACAAATGCGTGCGCGGGTTGCTAAAAAGAGCAGCATCGGCATGCTTAGCACGTCGTTTGGTAGAAATCTACGTGCGCGTTCTGCAAAAAGCACCATTTGCATGCACATCTTGTGGTTTTGCAGAAAACTTCATCCGCGTCTACCAAAAGATGCATGTGCATGCTTAAAACGCGTTTTCGCACAAATGCGTGCGCGGGTGCTAAAAAGAGCAGCATCGGCATGCTTAGCACGTCTGTTTGGTAGAAATCCACGTGCGCGTTCTGCAAAAAGCACCATTTGCATGCACATCTTGTGGTTTTGCAGGAAAACTTCATCCGCGTCTACCAAAAGATGCATGTGCATGCTTTAAAACGCGTTTTCGCACAAATGCGTGCGCGGGTGCTAAAAAGAGCAGCATCGGCATGCTTAGCACGTCGTTTGGTAGAAATCCACGTGCGCGTTCTGCAAAAAGCACCATTTGCATGCACATCTTGTGGTTTTGACAGAAAACTTCATCCGCGTCTACCAAAAGATGCATGTGCATGCTTAAAACGCGTTTTTCGCACAAATGCGTGCGCGGGGTGCTAAAAAGAGCAGCATCGGCATGCTTAGCACGTCGTTTGGTAGAAATCCACGTGCGCGTTCTGCAAAAAGCACCATTTGCATGCACATCTTGTGGTTTTGCAGAAAACTTCATCCGCGTCTACCAAAAGATGCCTGTGCATGCTTAAAACGCGTTTTACGCACAAATGCGTGCGCGGGTGCTAAAAAGAGCAGCATCGGCATGCTTAGCACGTCGTTTGGTAGAAATCCACGTGCGCGTTCTGCCAAAAAGCACCATTTTGCATGCACATCTTGTGGTTTTGCAGAAAACTTCATCCGCGTCTACCAAAAGATGCATGTGCATGCTTAAAACGCGTTTTCGCACAAATCCGTGCGCGGGGTGCTAAAAAGAGCAGCATCGGCATGCTTAGCACGTCGTTTGGTAGAAATCCACGTGCGCGTTCTGCAAAAAGCACCATTTGCATGCACATCTTGTGGTTTTGCAGAAAACTTCATCCGCGTCTACCAAAAGATGCATGTGCATGCTTAAAACGCGTTTTCGCACAAATGCGTGCTGCGGGTGCTAAAAAGAGCAGCATCGGCATGCTTAGCACGTCGTTTGGTAGAAATCCACGTGCGCGTTCTGCAAAAAGCACCATTTGCATGCACATCTTGTGGTTTTGCAGAAAACTTCATCCGCGTCTACCAAAAGATGCATGGGGCATGCTTAAAACGCGTTTTCGCACAAATGCGTGCGCGGGGTGCTAAAAAGAGCAGCATCGGCATGCTTAGCACGTCGTTTGGTAGAAATCTACGTGCGCGTTCTGCCAAAAGCACCATTTGCAAGCACATCTTGTGGTTTTGCAGAAAACTTCATCCGCGTCTACCAAAAGATGCATGTGCATGCTTAAAACGCGTTTTCGCACAAATGCGTGCGCGGGTGCTAAAAAGAGCAGCATCGGCATGCTTAGCACGTCGTTTGGTAGAAATCCACGTGCGCGTTCTGCCAAAAGCACCATTTGCATGCACATCTTGTGGTTTTGCAGAAAACTTCATCCGCGTCTACCAAAAGATGCATGTGCATGCTTAAAACGTGTTTTCGCCCAAATCCGTGCGCGGGTGCTAAAAAGAGCAGCATCGGCAAGCTTAGCACGTCGTTTGGTAGAAATCCACGTGCGCGTTCTGCAAAAAGCACCATTTGCATGCACATCTTGTGGTTTTGCAGAAAACTTCATCCGCGTCTACCAAAAGATGCATGTGCATGCTTAAAACGCGTTTTCGCACAAATGCGTGCGCGGGTGCTAAAAAGAGCAGCATCGGCATGCTTAGCACGTCGTTTGGTAGAAATCCACGTGCGCGTTCTGCAAAAAGCACCATTTGCATGCACATATTGTGGTTTTGCAGAAAACTTCATCCGCGTCTACCAAAAGATGCATGTGCATGCTTAAAACGCGTTTTCGCACAAATGCGTGCGCGGGTGCTAAAAAGAGCAGCATCGGCATGCTTAGCACGTCGTTTGGTAGAAATCCACGTGCGCGTTCTGCCAAAAGCACCATTTGCATGCACATCTTGTGGTTTTGCAGAAAACTTCATCCGCGTCTACCAAAAGATGCATGTGCATGCTTAAAACGCGTTTTCGCACAAATGCGTGCGCGGGTGCTAAAAAGAGCAGCATCGGCATGCTTAGCACGTTGTTTGGTAGAAATCCACGTGCGCGTTCTGCAAAAAGCACCATTTGCATGCACATCTTGTGGTTTTGCAGAAAACTTCATCCGCGTCTACCAAAAGATGCATGTGCATGCTTAAAACGCGTTTTCGCACAAATGCGTGCGCGGGTGCTAAAAAGAGCAGCATCGGCATGCTTAGCACGTCGTTTGGTAGAAATCCACGTGCGCGTTCTGCAAAAAGCACCATTTGCATGCACATCTTGTGGTTTTGCAGAAAACTTCATCCGCGTCTACCAAAAGATGCATGTGCATGCTTAAAACGCGTTTTCGCACAAATGCGTGCGCGGGTGCTAAAAAGAGCAGCATCGGCATGCTTAGCACGTCGTTTGGTAGAAATCCACGTGCGCGTTCTGCAAAAAGCACCATTTGCATGCACATCTTGTGGTTTTGCAGAAAACTTCATCCGCGTCTACGAAAAGATGCATGTGCATGCTTAAAACGCGTTTTCGCACAAATGCGTGCGCGGGTGCTAAAAAGAGCAGCATCGGCATGCTTAGCACGTCGTTTGGTAGAAATCCACGTGCGCGTTCTGCCAAAAGCACCATTTGCATGCACATCTTGTGGTTTTGCAGAAAACTTCATCCGCGTCTACCAAAAGATGCATGTGCATGCTTAAAACGCGTTTTCGCACAAATCCGTGCGCGGGTGCTAAAAAGAGCAGCATCGGCATGCTTAGCACGTCGTTTGGTAGAAATCCACGTGCGCGTTCTGCAAAAAGCACCATTTGCATGCACATGTTGTGGTTTTGCAGAAAACTTCATCCGCGTCTACCAAAAGATGCATGTGCATGCTTAAAACGCGTTTTCGCACAAATGCGTGCGCGGGTGCTAAAAAGAGCAGCATCGGCATGCTTAGCACGTCGTTTGGTAGAAATCCACGTGCGCGTTCTGCAAAAAGCACCATTTGCATGCACATCTTGTGGTTTTGCAGAAAACTTCATCCGCGTCTACCAAAAGATGCATGTGCATGCTTAAAACGCGTTTTCGCACAAATGCGTGCGCGGGTGCTAAAAAGAGCAGCATCGGCATGCTTAGCACGTCGTTTGGTAGAAATCCACGTGCGCGTTCTGCAAAAAGCACCATTTGCATGCACATCTTGTGGTTTTGCAGAAAACTTCATCCGCGTCTACCAAAAGATGCATGTGCATGCTTAAAACGCGTTTTCGCACAAATGCGTGCGCGGGTGCTAAAAAGAGCAGCATCGGCATGCTTAGCACGTCGTTTGGTAGAAATCCACGTGCGCGTTCTGCAAAAAGCACCATTTGCATGCACATCTTGTGGTTTTGCAGAAAACTTCATCCGCGTCTACCAAAAGATGCATGTGCATGCTTAAAACGCGTTGTTGCACAAATGCGTGCGCGGGTGCTAAAAAGAGCAGCATCGGCATGCTTAGCACGTCGTTTGGTAGAAGTCCACGTGCGCGTTCTGCCAAAAGCACCATTTGCATGCACATCTTGTGGTTTTGCAGAAAACTTCATCCGCGTCTACCAAAAGATGCATGTGCATGCTTAAAACGCGTTTTCGCACAAATGCGTGCGCGGGTGCTAAAAAGAGCAGCATCGGCATGCTTAGCACGTCGTTTGGTAGAAATCCACGTGCGCGTTCTGCCAAAAAGCACCATTTGCATGCACATCTTGTGGTTTTGCAGAAAACTTCATCCGCGTCTACCAAAAGATGCATGTGCATGCTTAAAACGCGTTTTCGCACAAATCCGTGCGCGGGTGCTAAAAAGAGCAGCATCGGCATGCTTAGCACGTCGTTTGGTAGAAATCCACGTGCGCGTTCTGCAAAAAGCACCATTTGCATGCACATGTTGTGGTTTTGCAGAAAACTTCATCCGCGTCTACCAAAAGATGCATGTGCATGCTTAAAACGCGTTTTTCGCACAAATGCGTGCGCGGGTGCTAAAAAGAGCAGCATCGGCATGCTTAGCACGTCGTTTGGTAGAAATCCACGTGCGCGTTCTGCAAAAAGCACCATTTGCATGCACATCTTGTGGTTTTGCAGAAAACTTCATCCGCGTCTACCAAAAGATGCATGTGCATGCTTAAAACGCGTTTTCGCACAAATGCGTGCGCGGGTGCTAAAAAGAGCAGCATCGGCATGCTTAGCACGTCGTTTGGTAGAAATCCACGTGCGCGTTCTGCCAAAAGCACCATTTGCATGCACATCTTGTGGTTTTGCAGAAAACTTCATCCGCGTCTACCAAAAGATGCATGTGCATGCTTAAAACGCGTTTTCGCACAAATCCGTGCGCGGGTGCTAAAAAGAGCAGCATCGGCATGCTTAGCACGTCGTTTGGTAGAAATCCACGTGCGCGTTCTGCCAAAAGCACCATTTGCATGCACATCTTGTGGTTTTGCAGAAAACTTCATCCGCGTCTACCAAAAGATGCATGTGCATGCTTAAAACGCGTTTTCGCACAAATGCGTGCGCGGGTGCTAAAAAGAGCAGCATCGGCATGCTTAGCACGTTGTTTGGTAGAAATCCACGTGCGCGTTCTGCAAAAAGCACCATTTGCATGCACATCTTGTGGTTTTGCAGAAAACTTCATCCGCGTCTACCAAAAGATGCATGTGCATGCTTAAAACGCGTTTTCGCACAAATGCGTGCGCGGGTGCTAAAAAGAGCAGCATCGGCATGCTTAGCACGTCGTTTGGTAGAAATCCACGTGCGCGTTCTGCCAAAAGCACCATTTGCATGCACATCTTGTGGTTTTGCAGAAAACTTCATCCGCGTCTACCAAAAGATGCATGTGCATGCTTAAAATGCGTTTTCGCACAAATCCGTGCGCGGGTGCTAAAAAGAGCAGCATCGGCATGCTTAGCACGTCGTTTGGTAGAAATCCACGTGCGCGTTCTGCAAAAAGCACCATTTGCATGCACATCTTGTGGTTTTGCAGAAAACTTCATCCGCGTCTACCAAAAGATGCATGTGCATGCTTAAAACGCGTTTTCGCACAAATCCGTGCGCGGGTGCTAAAAAGAGCAGCATCGGCATGCTTAGCACGTCGTTTGGTAGAAATCCACGTGCGCGTTCTGCAAAAAGCACCATTTGCATGCACATCTTGTGGTTTTGCAGAAAACTTCATCCGCGTCTACCAAAAGATGCATGTGCATGCTTAAAACGCGTTTTCGCACAAATGCGTGCGCGGGTGCTAAAAAGAGCAGCATCGGCATGCTTAGCACGTTGTTTGGTAGACATCCACGTGCGCGTTCTGCAAAAAGCACCATTTGCATGCACATCTTGTGGTTTTGCAGAAAACTTCATCCGCGTCTACCAAAAGATGCATGTGCATGCTTCAAACGCGTTTTCGCACAAATGCGTGCGCGGGTGCTAAAAAGAGCAGCATCGGCATGCTTAGCACGTCGTTTGGTAGAAATCTACGTGCGCGTTCTGCAAAAAGCACCATTTGCATGCACATCTTGTGGTTTTGCAGAAAACCATCCGCGTCTACCAAAAGATGCATGTGCATGCTTAAAACGCGTTTTTGCACAAATGCGTGCGCGGGTGCTAAAAAGAGCAGCATCGGCATGCTTAGCACGTGTTTTGGTAGAAATCCACGTGCGCGTTCTGCCAAAAGCACCATTTGCATGCACATCTTGTGGTTTTGCAGAAAACTTCATCCGCGTCTACCAAAAGATGCATGTGCATGCTTAAAACGCGTTTTCGCACAAATGCGTGCGCGGGTGCTAAAAAGAGCAGCATCGGCATGCTTAGCACGTCGTTTGGTAGAAATCCACGTGCGCGTTCTGCCAAAAGCACCATTTGCATGCACATCTTGTGGTTTTGCAGAAAACTTCATCCGCGTCTACCAAAAGATGCATGTGCATGCTTAAAACGCGTTTTCGCACAAATCCGTGCGCGGGTGCTAAAAAGAGCAGCATCGGCATGCTTAGCACGTTGTTTGGTAGAAATCCACGTGCGCGTTCTGCAAAAAGCACCATTTGCATGCACATCTTGTGGTTTTGCAGAAAACTTCATCCGCGTCTACCAAAAGATGCATGTGCATGCTTAAAACGCGTTTTCGCACAAATGCGTGCGCGGGTGCTAAAAAGAGCAGCATCGGCATGCTTAGCACGTCGTTTGGTAGAAATCCACGTGCGCGTTCTGCAAAAAGCACCATTTGCATGCACATCTTGTGGTTTTGCAGAAAACTTCATCCGCGTCTACCAAAAGATGCATGTGCATGCTTAAAACGCGTTTTCGCACAAATGCGTGCGCGGGTGCTAAAAAGAGCAGCATCGGCATGCTTAGCACGTCGTTTGGTAGAAATCCACGTGCGCGTTCTGCCAAAAGCACCATTTGCATGCACATCTTGTTGTTTTGCAGAAAACAATCCGCGTCTACCAAAAGATGCATGTGCATGCTTAAAACGCGTTTTCGCACAAGTGCGTGTGCGGGTGCTAAAAAGAGCAGCATCGGCATGCTTAGCACGTCGTTTGGTAGAAATCCACGTGCGCGTTCTGCCAAAAGCACCATTTGCATGCACATCTTGTGGTTTTGCAGAAAACTTCATCCGCGTCTACCAAAAGATGCATGTGCATGCTTAAAACGCGTTTTCGCACAAATCCGTGCGCGGGTGCTAAAAAGAGCAGCATCGGCATGCTTAGCACGTCGTTTGGTAGAAATCCACGTGCGCGTTCTGCAAAAAGCACCATTTGCATGCACATCTTGTGGTTTTGCAGAAAACTTCATCCGCGTCTACCAAAAGATGCATGTGCATGCTTAAAACGCGTTTTCGCACAAATGCGTGCGCGGGTGCTAAAAAGAGCAGCATCGGCATGCTTAGCACGTTGTTTGGTAGAAATCCACGTGCGCGTTCTGCAAAAAGCACCATTTGCATGCACATCTTGTGGTTTTGCAGAAAACTTCATCCGCGTCTACCAAAAGATGCATGTGCATGCTTAAAACGCGTTTTCGCACAAATGCGTGCGCGGGTGCTAAAAAGAGCAGCATCGGCATGCTTAGCACGTCGTTTGGTAGAAATCCACGTGCGCGTTCTGCAAAAAGCACCATTTGCATGCACATCTTGTGGTTTTGCAGAAAACTTCATCCGCGTCTACCAAAAGATGCATGTGCATGCTTAAAACGCGTTTTCGCACAAATGCGTGCGCGGGTGCTAAAAAGAGCAGCATCGGCATGCTTAGCACGTTGTTTGGTAGACATCCACGTGCGCGTTCTGCAAAAAGCACCATTTGCATGCACATCTTGTGGTTTTGCAGAAAACTTCATCCGCGTCTACCAAAAGATGCATGTGCATGCTTCAAACGCGTTTTCGCACAAATGCGTGCGCGGGTGCTAAAAAGAGCAGCATCGGCATGCTTAGCACGTCGTTTGGTAGAAATCCACGTGCGCGTTCTGCAAAAAGCACCATTTGCATGCACATCTTGTGGTTTTGCAGAAAACCATCCGCGTCTACCAAAAGATGCATGTGCATGCTTAAAACGCGTTTTTGCACAAATGCGTGCGCGGGTGCTAAAAAGAGCAGCATCGGCATGCTTAGCACGTCGTTTGGTAGAAATCCACGTGCGCGTTCTGCCAAAAGCACCATTTGCATGCACATCTTGTGGTTTTGCAGAAAACTTCATCCGCGTCTACCAAAAGATGCATGTGCATGCTTAAAACGCGTTTTCGCACAAATGCGTGCGCGGGTGCTAAAAAGAGCAGCATCGGCATGCTTAGCACGTCGTTTGGTAGAAATCCACGTGCGCGTTCTGCCAAAAGCACCATTTGCATGCACATCTTGTGGTTTTGCAGAAAACTTCATCCGCGTCTACCAAAAGATGCATGTGCATGCTTAAAACGCGTTTTCGCACAAATGCGTGCGCGGGTGCTAAAAAGAGCAGCATCGGCATGCTTAGCACGTCGTTTGGTAGAAATCCACGTGCGCGTTCTGCCAAAAGCACCATTTGCATGCACATCTTGTGGTTTTGCAGAAAACTTCATCCGCGTCTACCAAAAGATGCATGTGCATGCTTAAAACGCGTTTTCGCACAAATCCGTGCGCGGGTGCTAAAAAGAGCAGCATCGGCATGCTTAGCACGTCGTTTGGTAGAAATCCACGTGCGCGTTCTGCCAAAAGCACCATTTGCATGCACATCTTGTGGTTTTGCAGAAAACTTCATCCGCGTCTACCAAAAGATGCATGTGCATGCTTAAAACGCGTTTTCGCACAAATGCGTGCGCGGGTGCTAAAAAGAGCAGCATCGGCATGCTTAGCACGTTGTTTGGTAGAAATCCACGTGCGCGTTCTGCAAAAAGCACCATTTGCATGCACATCTTGTGGTTTTGCAGAAAACTTCATCCGCGTCTACCAAAAGATGCATGTGCATGCTTAAAACGCGTTTTCGCACAAATGCGTGCGCGGGTGCTAAAAAGAGCAGCATCGGCATGCTTAGCACGTCGTTTGGTAGAAATCCACGTGCGCGTTCTGCCAAAAGCACCATTTGCATGCACATCTTGTGGTTTTGCAGAAAACTTCATCCGCGTCTACCAAAAGATGCATGTGCATGCTTAAAATGCGTTTTCGCACAAATCCGTGCGCGGGTGCTAAAAAGAGCAGCATCGGCATGCTTAGCACGTCGTTTGGTAGAAATCCACGTGCGCGTTCTGCAAAAAGCACCATTTGCATGCACATCTTGTGGTTTTGCAGAAAACTTCATCCGCGTCTACCAAAAGATGCATGTGCATGCTTAAAACGCGTTTTCGCACAAATCCGTGCGCGGGTGCTAAAAAGAGCAGCATCGGCATGCTTAGCACGTCGTTTGGTAGAAATCCACGTGCGCGTTCTGCAAAAAGCACCATTTGCATGCACATCTTGTGGTTTTGCAGAAAACTTCATCCGCGTCTACCAAAAGATGCATGTGCATGCTTAAAACGCGTTTTCGCACAAATGCGTGCGCGGGTGCTAAAAAGAGCAGCATCGGCATGCTTAGCACGTTGTTTGGTAGACATCCACGTGCGCGTTCTGCAAAAAGCACCATTTGCATGCACATCTTGTGGTTTTGCAGAAAACTTCATCCGCGTCTACCAAAAGATGCATGTGCATGCTTCAAACGCGTTTTCGCACAAATGCGTGCGCGGGTGCTAAAAAGAGCAGCATCGGCATGCTTAGCACGTCGTTTGGTAGAAATCTACGTGCGCGTTCTGCAAAAAGCACCATTTGCATGCACATCTTGTGGTTTTGCAGAAAACCATCCGCGTCTACCAAAAGATGCATGTGCATGCTTAAAACGCGTTTTTGCACAAATGCGTGCGCGGGTGCTAAAAAGAGCAGCATCGGCATGCTTAGCACGTGTTTTGGTAGAAATCCACGTGCGCGTTCTGCCAAAAGCACCATTTGCATGCACATCTTGTGGTTTTGCAGAAAACTTCATCCGCGTCTACCAAAAGATGCATGTGCATGCTTAAAACGCGTTTTCGCACAAATGCGTGCGCGGGTGCTAAAAAGAGCAGCATCGGCATGCTTAGCACGTCGTTTGGTAGAAATCCACGTGCGCGTTCTGCCAAAAGCACCATTTGCATGCACATCTTGTGGTTTTGCAGAAAACTTCATCCGCGTCTACCAAAAGATGCATGTGCATGCTTAAAACGCGTTTTCGCACAAATCCGTGCGCGGGTGCTAAAAAGAGCAGCATCGGCATGCTTAGCACGTTGTTTGGTAGAAATCCACGTGCGCGTTCTGCAAAAAGCACCATTTGCATGCACATCTTGTGGTTTTGCAGAAAACTTCATCCGCGTCTACCAAAAGATGCATGTGCATGCTTAAAACGCGTTTTCGCACAAATGCGTGCGCGGGTGCTAAAAAGAGCAGCATCGGCATGCTTAGCACGTCGTTTGGTAGAAATCCACGTGCGCGTTCTGCAAAAAGCACCATTTGCATGCACATCTTGTGGTTTTGCAGAAAACTTCATCCGCGTCTACCAAAAGATGCATGTGCATGCTTAAAACGCGTTTTCGCACAAATGCGTGCGCGGGTGCTAAAAAGAGCAGCATCGGCATGCTTAGCACGTCGTTTGGTAGAAATCCACGTGCGCGTTCTGCCAAAAGCACCATTTGCATGCACATCTTGTTGTTTTGCAGAAAACAATCCGCGTCTACCAAAAGATGCATGTGCATGCTTAAAACGCGTTTTCGCACAAGTGCGTGTGCGGGTGCTAAAAAGAGCAGCATCGGCATGCTTAGCACGTCGTTTGGTAGAAATCCACGTGCGCGTTCTGCCAAAAGCACCATTTGCATGCACATCTTGTGGTTTTGCAGAAAACTTCATCCGCGTCTACCAAAAGATGCATGTGCATGCTTAAAACGCGTTTTCGCACAAATCCGTGCGCGGGTGCTAAAAAGAGCAGCATCGGCATGCTTAGCACGTCGTTTGGTAGAAATCCACGTGCGCGTTCTGCAAAAAGCACCATTTGCATGCACATCTTGTGGTTTTGCAGAAAACTTCATCCGCGTCTACCAAAAGATGCATGTGCATGCTTAAAACGCGTTTTCGCACAAATGCGTGCGCGGGTGCTAAAAAGAGCAGCATCGGCATGCTTAGCACGTTGTTTGGTAGAAATCCACGTGCGCGTTCTGCAAAAAGCACCATTTGCATGCACATCTTGTGGTTTTGCAGAAAACTTCATCCGCGTCTACCAAAAGATGCATGTGCATGCTTAAAACGCGTTTTCGCACAAATGCGTGCGCGGGTGCTAAAAAGAGCAGCATCGGCATGCTTAGCACGTCGTTTGGTAGAAATCCACGTGCGCGTTCTGCAAAAAGCACCATTTGCATGCACATCTTGTGGTTTTGCAGAAAACTTCATCCGCGTCTACCAAAAGATGCATGTGCATGCTTAAAACGCGTTTTCGCACAAATGCGTGCGCGGGTGCTAAAAAGAGCAGCATCGGCATGCTTAGCACGTTGTTTGGTAGACATCCACGTGCGCGTTCTGCAAAAAGCACCATTTGCATGCACATCTTGTGGTTTTGCAGAAAACTTCATCCGCGTCTACCAAAAGATGCATGTGCATGCTTCAAACGCGTTTTCGCACAAATGCGTGCGCGGGTGCTAAAAAGAGCAGCATCGGCATGCTTAGCACGTCGTTTGGTAGAAATCCACGTGCGCGTTCTGCAAAAAGCACCATTTGCATGCACATCTTGTGGTTTTGCAGAAAACCATCCGCGTCTACCAAAAGATGCATGTGCATGCTTAAAACGCGTTTTTGCACAAATGCGTGCGCGGGTGCTAAAAAGAGCAGCATCGGCATGCTTAGCACGTCGTTTGGTAGAAATCCACGTGCGCGTTCTGCCAAAAGCACCATTTGCATGCACATCTTGTGGTTTTGCAGAAAACTTCATCCGCGTCTACCAAAAGATGCATGTGCATGCTTAAAACGCGTTTTCGCACAAATGCGTGCGCGGGTGCTAAAAAGAGCAGCATCGGCATGCTTAGCACGTCGTTTGGTAGAAATCCACGTGCGCGTTCTGCCAAAAGCACCATTTGCATGCACATCTTGTGGTTTTGCAGAAAACTTCATCCGCGTCTACCAAAAGATGCATGTGCATGCTTCAAACGCGTTTTCGCACAAATCCGTGCGCGGGTGCTAAAAAGAGCAGCATCGGCATGCTTAGCACGTCGTTTGGTAGAAATCCACGTGCGCGTTCTGCCAAAAGCACCATTTGCATGCACATCTTGTGGTTTTGCAGAAAACTTCATCCGCGTCTACCAAAAGATGCATGTGCATGCTTAAAACGCGTTTTCGCACAAATGCGTGCGCGGGAGCTAAAAAGAGCAGCATCGGCATGCTTAGCACGTTGTTTGGTAGAAATCCACGTGCGCGTTCTGCAAAAAGCACCATTTGCATGCACATCTTGTGGTTTTGCAGAAAACTTCATCCGCGTCTACCACAAGATGCATGTGCATGCTTAAAACGCGTTTTCGCACAAATGCGTGCGCGGGTGCTAAAAAGAGCAGCATCGGCATGCTTAGCACGTCGTTTGGTAGAAATCCACGTGCGCGTTCTGCAAAAAGCACCATTTGCATGCACATCTTGTGGTTTTGCAGAAAACTTCATCCGCGTCTACCAAAAGATGCATGTGCATGCTTAAAACGCGTTTTCGCACAAATGCGTGCGCGGGTGCTAAAAAGAGCAGCATCGGCATGCTTAGCACGTCGTTTGGTAGAAATCCACGTGCGCGTTCTGCCAAAAGCACCATTTGCATGCACATCTTGTTGTTTTGCAGAAAACTTAATCCTCGTCTACCAAAAGATGCATGTGCATGCTTAAAACGCGTTTTCGCACAAGTGCGTGTGCGGGTGCTAAAAAGAGCAGCATCGGCATGCTTAGCACGTCGTTTGGTAGAAATCCACGTGCGCGTTCTGCCAAAAGCACCATTTGCATGCACATCTTGTGGTTTTGCAGAAAACTTCATCCGCGTCTACCAAAAGATGCATGTGCATGCTTAAAACGCGTTTTCGCACAAATCCGTGCGCGGGTGCTAAAAAGAGCAGCATCGGCATGCTTAGCACGTCGTTTGGTAGAAATCCACGTGCGCGTTCTGCAAAAAGCACCATTTGCATGCACATCTTGTGGTTTTGCAGAAAACTTCATCCGCGTCTACCAAAAGATGCATGTGCATGCTTAAAACGCGTTTTCGCACAAATGCGTGCGCGGGTGCTAAAAAGAGCAGCATCGGCATGCTTAGCACGTTGTTTGGTAGAAATCCACGTGCGCGTTCTGCAAAAAGCACCATTTGCATGCACATCTTGTGGTTTTGCAGAAAACTTCATCCGCGTCTACCAAAAGATGCATGTGCATGCTTAAAACGCGTTTTCGCACAAATGCGTGCGCGGGTGCTAAAAAGAGCAGCATCGGCATGCTTAGCACGTCGTTTGGTAGAAATCCACGTGCGCGTTCTGCGAAAAGCACCATTTGCATGCACATCTTGTGGTTTTACAGAAAACTTCATCCGCTTCTACCAAAAGATGCATGTGCATGCTTAAAACGCGTTTTCGCACAAATGCGTGCGCGGGTGCTAAAAAGAGCAGCATCGGCATGCTTAGCACGTCGTTTGGTAGAAATCCACGTGCGCGTTCTGCCAAAAGCACCATTTGCATGCACATCTTGTGGTTTTGCAGAAAACTTCATCCGCGTCTACCAAAAGATGCATGTGCATGCTTAAAACGCGTTTTAGCACAAATGCGTGCGCGGGTGCTAAAAAGAGCAGCATCGGCATGCTTAGCACGTCGTTTGGTAGAAATCCACGTGCGCGTTCTGCCAAAAGCACCATTTGCATGCACATCTTGTGGTTTTGCAGAAAACTTCATCCGCGTCTACCAAAAGATGCATGTGCATGCTTAAAACGCGTTTTCGCACAAATGCGTGCGCGGGTGCTAAAAAGAGCAGCATCGGCATGCTTAGCACGTCGTTTGGTAGAAATCCACGTGCGCGTTCTGCAAAAAGCACCATTTGCATGCACATCTTGTGGTTTTGCAGAAAACTTCATCCGCGTCTACCAAAAGATGCATGTGCATGCTTAAAACGCGTTGTTGCACAAATGCGTGCGCGGGTGCTAAAAAGAGCAGCATCGGCATGCTTAGCACGTCGTTTGGTAGAAGTCCACGTGCGCGTTCTGCCAAAAGCACCATTTGCATGCACATCTTGTGGTTTTGCAGAAAACTTCATCCGCGTCTACCAAAAGATGCATGTGCATGCTTAAAACGCGTTTTCGCACAAATGCGTGCGCGGGTGCTAAAAAGAGCAGCATCGGCATGCTTAGCACGTCGTTTGGTAGAAATCCACGTGCGCGTTCTGCCAAAAGCACCATTTGCATGCACATCTTGTGGTTTTGCAGAAAACTTCATCCGCGTCTACCAAAAGATGCATGTGCGTGCTTAAAACGCGTTTTCGCACAAATCCGTGCGCGGGTGCTAAAAAGAGCAGCATCGGCATGCTTAGCACGTCTTTTGGTAGAAATCCACGTGCGCGTTCTGCCAAAAGCACCATTTGCATGCACATCTTGTGGTTTTGCAGAAAACTTCATCCGCGTCTACCAAAAGATGCATGTGCATGCTTAAAACGCGTTTTCGCACAAATCCGTGCGCGGGTGCTAAAAAGAGCAGCATCGGCATGCTTAGCACGTCGTTTGGTAGAAATCCACGTGCGCGTTCTGCAAAAAGCACCATTTGCATGCACATCTTGTGGTTTTGCAGAAAACTTCATCCGCGTCTACCAAAAGATGCATGTGCGTGCTTAAAACGCGTTTTCGCACAAATCCGTGCGCGGGTGCTAAAAAGAGCAGCATCGGCATGCTTAGCACGTCTTTTGGTAGAAATCCACGTGCGCGTTCTGCCAAAAGCACCATTTGCATGCACATCTTGTGGTTTTGCAGAAAACTTCATCCGCGTCTACCAAAAGATGCATGTGCATGCTTAAAACGCGTTTTCGCACAAATCCGTGCGCGGGTGCTAAAAAGAGCAGCATCGGCATGCTTAGCACGTCGTTTGGTAGAAATCCACGTGCGCGTTCTGCAAAAAGCACCATTTGCATGCACATCTTGTGGTTTTGCAGAAAACTTCATCCGCGTCTACCAAAAGATGCATGTGCATGCTTAAAACGCGTTTTCGCACAAATGCGTGCGCGGGTGCTAAAAAGAGCAGCATCGGCATGCTTAGCACGTCGTTTGGTAGAAATCCCCGTGCGCGTTCTGCAAAAAGCACCATTTGCATGCACATCTTGTGGTTTTGCAGAAAACTTCATCCGCGTCTACCAAAAGATGCATGTGCATGCTTAAAACGCGTTGTTGCACAAATGCGTGCGCGGGTGCTAAAAAGAGCAGCATCGGCATGCTTAGCACGTCGTTTGGTAGAAGTCCACGTGCGCGTTCTGCCAAAAGCACCATTTGCATGCACATCTTGTGGTTTTGCAGAAAACTTCATCCGCGTCTACCAAAAGATGCATGTGCATGCTTAAAACGCGTTTTCGCACAAATGCGTGCGCGGGTGCTAAAAAGAGCAGCATCGGCATGCTTAGCACGTCGTTTGGTAGAAATCCACGTGCGCGTTCTGCCAAAAGCACCATTTGCATGCACATCTTGTGGTTTTGCAGAAAACTTCATCCGCGTCTACCAAAAGATGCATGTGCGTGCTTAAAACGCGTTTTCGCACAAATCCGTGCGCGGGTGCTAAAAAGAGCAGCATCGGCATGCTTAGCACGTCTTTTGGTAGAAATCCACGTGCGCGTTCTGCCAAAAGCACCATTTGCATGCACATCTTGTGGTTTTGCAGAAAACTTCATCCGCGTCTACCAAAAGATGCATGTGCATGCTTAAAACGCGTTTTCGCACAAATGCGTGCGCGGGTGCTAAAAAGAGCAGCATCGGCATGCTTAGCACGTCGTTTGGTAGAAATCCACGTGCGCGTTCTGCAAAAAGCACCATTTGCATGCACATCTTGTGGTTTTGCAGAAAACTTCATCCGCGTCTACCAAAAGATGCATGTGCATGCTTAAAACGCGTTTTCGCACAAATGCGTGTGCGGGTGCTAAAAAGAGCAGCATCGGCATGCTTAGCACGTCGTTTGGTAGAAATCCACGTGCGCGTTCTGCCAAAAGCACCATTTGCATGCACATCTTGTGGTTTTGCAGAAAACTTCATCCGCGTCTACCAAAAGATGCATGTGCATGCTTAAAACGCGTTTTAGCACAAATGCGTGCGCGGGTGCTAAAAAGAGCAGCATCGGCATGCTTAGCACGTCGTTTGGTAGAAATCCACGTGCGCGTTCTGCCAAAAGCACCATTTGCATGCACATCTTGTGGTTTTGCAGAAAACTTCATCCGCGTCTACCAAAAGATGCATGTGCATGCTTAAAACGCGTTTTCGCACAAATGCGTGCGCGGGTGCTAAAAAGAGCAGCATCGGCATGCTTAGCACGTCGTTTGGTAGAAATCCACGTGCGCGTTCTGCAAAAAGCACCATTTGCATGCACATCTTGTGGTTTTGCAGAAAACTTCATCCGCGTCTACCAAAAGATGCATGTGCATGCTTAAAACGCGTTGTTGCACAAATGCGTGCGCGGGTGCTAAAAAGAGCAGCATCGGCATGCTTAGCACGTCGTTTGGTAGAAGTCCACGTGCGCGTTCTGCCAAAAGCACCATTTGCATGCACATCTTGTGGTTTTGCAGAAAACTTCATCCGCGTCTACCAAAAGATGCATGTGCATGCTTAAAACGCGTTTTCGCACAAATGCGTGCGCGGGTGCTAAAAAGAGCAGCATCGGCATGCTTAGCACGTCGTTTGGTAGAAATCCACGTGCGCGTTCTGCCAAAAGCACCATTTGCATGCACATCTTGTGGTTTTGCAGAAAACTTCATCCGCGTCTACCAAAAGATGCATGTGCGTGCTTAAAACGCGTTTTCGCACAAATCCGTGCGCGGGTGCTAAAAAGAGCAGCATCGGCATGCTTAGCACGTCTTTTGGTAGAAATCCACGTGCGCGTTCTGCCAAAAGCACCATTTGCATGCACATCTTGTGGTTTTGCAGAAAACTTCATCCGCGTCTACCAAAAGATGCATGTGCATGCTTAAAACGCGTTTTCGCACAAATCCGTGCGCGGGTGCTAAAAAGAGCAGCATCGGCATGCTTAGCACGTCGTTTGGTAGAAATCCACGTGCGCGTTCTGCAAAAAGCACCATTTGCATGCACATCTTGTGGTTTTGCAGAAAACTTCATCCGCGTCTACCAAAAGATGCATGTGCGTGCTTAAAACGCGTTTTCGCACAAATCCGTGCGCGGGTGCTAAAAAGAGCAGCATCGGCATGCTTAGCACGTCTTTTGGTAGAAATCCACGTGCGCGTTCTGCCAAAAGCACCATTTGCATGCACATCTTGTGGTTTTGCAGAAAACTTCATCCGCGTCTACCAAAAGATGCATGTGCATGCTTAAAACGCGTTTTCGCACAAATCCGTGCGCGGGTGCTAAAAAGAGCAGCATCGGCATGCTTAGCACGTCGTTTGGTAGAAATCCACGTGCGCGTTCTGCAAAAAGCACCATTTGCATGCACATCTTGTGGTTTTGCAGAAAACTTCATCCGCGTCTACCAAAAGATGCATGTGCATGCTTAAAACGCGTTTTCGCACAAATGCGTGCGCGGGTGCTAAAAAGAGCAGCATCGGCATGCTTAGCACGTCGTTTGGTAGAAATCCACGTGCGCGTTCTGCAAAAAGCACCATTTGCATGCACATCTTGTGGTTTTGCAGAAAACATCCGCGTCTACCAAAAGATGCATGTGCATGCTTAAAACGCGTTGTTGCACAAATGCGTGCGCGGGTGCTAAAAAGAGCAGCATCGGCATGCTTAGCACGTCGTTTGGTAGAAGTCCACGTGCGCGTTCTGCCAAAAGCACCATTTGCATGCACATCTTGTGGTTTTGCAGAAAACTTCATCCGCGTCTACCAAAAGATGCATGTGCATGCTTAAAACGCGTTTTCGCACAAATGCGTGCGCGGGTGCTAAAAAGAGCAGCATCGGCATGCTTAGCACGTCGTTTGGTAGAAATCCACGTGCGCGTTCTGCCAAAAGCACCATTTGCATGCACATCTTGTGGTTTTGCAGAAAACTTCATCCGCGTCTACCAAAAGATGCATGTGCGTGCTTAAAACGCGTTTTCGCACAAATCCGTGCGCGGGTGCTAAAAAGAGCAGCATCGGCATGCTTAGCACGTCTTTTGGTAGAAATCCACGTGCGCGTTCTGCCAAAAGCACCATTTGCATGCACATCTTGTGGTTTTGCAGAAAACTTCATCCGCGTCTACCAAAAGATGCATGTGCATGCTTAAAACGCGTTTTCGCACAAATGCGTGCGCGGGTGCTAAAAAGAGCAGCATCGGCATGCTTAGCACGTCGTTTGGTAGAAATCCACGTGCGCGTTCTGCAAAAAGCACCATTTGCATGCACATCTTGTGGTTTTGCAGAAAACTTCATCCGCGTCTACCAAAAGATGCATGTGCATGCTTAAAACGCGTTTTCGCACAAATGCGTGCGCGGGTGCTAAAAAGAGCAGCATCGGCATGCTTAGCACGTCGTTTGGTAGAAATCCACGTGCGCGTTCTGCCAAAAGCACCATTTGCAAGCACATCTTGTGGTTTTGCAGAAAACTTCATCCGCGTCTACCAAAAGATGCATGTGCATGCTTAAAACGCGTTTTCGCACAAATGCGTGCGCGGGTGCTAAAAAGAGCAGCATCGGCATGCTTAGCACGTCGTTTGGTAGAAATCCACGTGCGCGTTCTGCCAAAAGCACCATTTGCATGCACATCTTGTGGTTTTGCAGAAAACTTCATCCGCGTCTACCAAAAGATGCATGTGCATGCTTAAAACGCGTTTTCGCTCAAATCCGTGCGCGGGTGCTAAAAAGAGCAGCATCGGCAAGCTTAGCACGTCGTTTGGTAGAAATCCACGTGCGCGTTCTGCAAAAAGCACCATTTGCATGCACATCTTGTGGTTTTGCAGAAAACTTCATCCGCGTCTACCAAAAGATGCATGTGCATGCTTAAAACGCGTTTTCGCACAAATGCGTGCGCGGGTGCTAAAAAGAGCAGCATCGGCATGCTTAGCACGTCGTTTGGTAGAAATCCACGTGCGCGTTCTGCAAAAAGCACCATTTGCATGCACATATTGTGGTTTTGCAGAAAACTTCATCCGCGTCTACCAAAAGATGCATGTGCATGCTTAAAACGCGTTTTCGCACAAATGCGTGCGCGGGTGCTAAAAAGAGCAGCATCGGCATGCTTAGCACGTCGTTTGGTAGAAATCCACGTGCGCGTTCTGCCAAAAGCACCATTTGCATGCACATCTTGTGGTTTTGCAGAAAACTTCATCCGCGTCTACCAAAAGATGCATGTGCATGCTTAAAACGCGTTTTCGCACAAATGCGTGCGCGGGTGCTAAAAAGAGCAGCATCGGCATGCTTAGCACGTTGTTTGGTAGAAATCCACGTGCGCGTTCTGCAAAAAGCACCATTTGCATGCACATCTTGTGGTTTTGCAGAAAACTTCATCCGCGTCTACCAAAAGATGCATGTGCATGCTTAAAACGCGTTTTCGCACAAATGCGTGCGCGGGTGCTAAAAAGAGCAGCATCGGCATGCTTAGCACGTCGTTTGGTAGAAATCCACGTGCGCGTTCTGCAAAAAGCACCATTTGCGTGCACATCTTGTGGTTTTGCAGAAAACTTCATCCGCGTCTACCAAAAGATGCATGTGCATGCTTAAAACGCGTTTTCGCACAAATCCGTGCGCGGGTGCTAAAAAGAGCAGCATCGGCATGCTTAGCACGTCGTTTGGTAGAAATCCACGTGCGCGTTCTGCAAAAAGCACCATTTGCATGCACATCTTGTGGTTTTGCAGAAAACTTCATCCGCGTCTACCAAAAGATGCATGTGCATGCTTAAAACGCGTTTTCGCACAAATGCGTGCGCGGGTGCTAAAAAGAGCAGCATCGGCATGCTTAGCACGTTGTTTGGTAGAAATCCACGTGCGCGTTCTGCAAAAAGCACCATTTGCATGCACATCTTGTGGTTTTGCAGAAAACTTCATCCGCGTCTACCAAAAGATGCATGTGCATGCTTAAAACGCGTTTTCGCACAAATGCGTGCGCGGGTGCTAAAAAGAGCAGCATCGGCATGCTTAGCACGTCGTTTGGTAGATATCCACGTGCGCGTTCTGCAAAAAGCACCATTTGCATGCACATCTTGTGGTTTTGCAGAAAACTTCATCCGCTTCTACCAAAAGATGCATGTGCATGCTTAAAACGCGTTTTCGCACAAATGCGTGCGCGGGTGCTAAAAAGAGCAGCATCGGCATGCTTAGCACGTCGTTTGGTAGAAATCCACGTGCGCGTTCTGCCAAAAGCACCATTTGCATGCACATCTTGTGGTTTTGCAGAAAACTTCATCCGCGTCTACCAAAAGATGCATGTGCATGCTTAAAACGCGTTTTCGCACAAATCCGTGCGCGGGTGCTAAAAAGAGCAGCATCGGCATGCTTAGCACGTCGTTTGGTAGAAATCCACGTGCGCGTTCTGCAAAAAGCACCATTTGCATGCACATCTTGTGGTTTTGCAGAAAACTTCATCCGCGTCTACCAAAAGATGCATGTGCATGCTTAAAACGCGTTTTCGCACAAATGCGTGCGCGGGTGCTAAAAAGAGCAGCATCGGCATGCTTAGCACGTCGTTTGGTAGAAATCCACGTGCGCGCTCTGCCAAAAGCAACATTTGCATGCACATCTTGTGGTTTTGCAGAAAACTTCATCCGCGTCTACCAAAAGATGCATGTGCATGCTTAAAACGCATTTTCGCACAAATCCGTGCGCGGGTGCTAAAAAGAGCACCATCGGCAAGCTTAGCACATCGTTTGGTAGAAATCCACGTGCGCGTTCTGCCAAAAGCACCATTTGCATGCACATCTTGTGGTTTTGCAGAAAACTTCATCCGCGTCTACCAAAAGATGCATGTGCATGCTTAAAACGCGTTTTCGCACAAATGCGTGCGCGGGTGCTAAAAAGAGCAGCATCGGCATGCTTAGCACGTCGTTTGGTAGAAATCCACGTGCGCGTTCTGCAAAAAGCACCATTTGCATGCACATCTTGTGGTTTTGCAGAAAACTTCATCCGCGTCTACCAAAAGATGCATGTGCATGCTTAAAACGCGTTTTCGCACAAATGCGTGCGCGGGTGCTAAAAAGAGCAGCATCGGCATGCTTAGCACGTCGTTTGGTAGAAATCCACGTGCGCGTTCTGCAAAAAGCACCATTTGCATGCACATCTTGTGGTTTTGCAGAAAACTTCATCCGCGTCTACCAAAAGATGCATGTGCATGCTTAAAACGCGTTTTCGCACAAATCCGTGCGCGGGTGCTAAAAAGAGCAGCATCGGCATGCTTAGCACGTCGTTTGGTAGAAATCCACGTGCGCGTTCTGCAAAAAGCACCATTTGCATGCACATCTTGTGGTTTTGCAGAAAACTTCATCCGCGTCTACCAAAAGATGCATGTGCATGCTTAAAACGCGTTTTCGCACAAATGCGTGCGCGGGTGCTAAAAAGAGCAGCATCGGCATGCTTAGCACGTCGTTTGGTAGAAATCCACGTGCGCGTTCTGCAAAAAGCACCATTTGCATGCACATCTTGTGGTTTTGCAGAAAACTTCATCCGCGTCTACCAAAAGATGCATGTGCATGCTTAAAACGCGTTTTCGCACAAATCCGTGCGCGGGTGCTAAAAAGAGCAGCATCGGCATGCTTAGCACGTCGTTTGGTAGAAATCCACGTGCGCGTTCTGCAAAAAGCACCATTTGCATGCACATCTTGTGGTTTTGCAGAAAACTTCATCCGCGTCTACCAAAAGATGCATGTGCATGCTTAAAACGTGTTTTCGCACAAATGCGTGCGCGGGTGCTAAAAAGAGCAGCATCGGCATGCTTAGCACGTCGTTTGGTAGAAATCCACGAGGGCGTTCTGCAAAAAGCACCATTTGCATGCACATCTTGTGGTTTTGCAGAAAACTTCATCCGCGTCTACCAAAAGATGCATGTGCATGCTTAAAACGCGTTTTCGCACAAATGCGTGCGCGGGTGCTAAAAAGAGCAGCATCGGCATGCTTAGCACGTCGTTTGGTAGAAATCCACGTGCGCGTTCTGCCAAAAGCACCATTTGCATGCACATCTTGTGGTTTTGCAGAAAACTTCATCCGCGTCTACCAAAAGATGCATGTGCATGCTTAAAACGCGTTTTCGCACAAATCCGTGCGCGGGTGCTAAAAAGAGCAGCATCGGCATGCTTAGCACGTCGTTTGGTAGAAATCCACGTGCGCGTTCTGCAAAAAGCACCATTTGCATGCACATCTTGTGGTTTTGCAGAAAACTTCATCCGCGTCTACCAAAAGATGCATGTGCATGCTTAAAACGCGTTTTCGCACAAATGCGTGCGCGGGTGCTAAAAAGAGCAGCATCGGCATGCTTAGCACGTCGTTGGGTAGAAATCCACGAGCGCGTTCTGCAAAAAGCACCATTTGCATGCACATCTTGTGGTTTTGCAGAAAACTTCATCCGCGTCTACCAAAAGATGCATGTGCATGCTTAAAACGCGTTTTCGCACAAATGCGTGCGCGGGTGCTAAAAAGAGCAGCATCGGCATGCTTAGCACGTCGTTTGGTAGAAATCCACGTGCGCGTTCTGCCAAAAGCACCATTTGCATGCACATCTTGTGGTTTTGCAGAAAACTTAATCCGCGTCTACCAAAAGATGCATGTGCATGCTGAAAACGCGTTTTCGCACAAATCCGTGCGCGGGTGCTAAAAAGAGCAGCATCGGCATGCTTAGCACGTCGTTTGGTAGAAATCCACGTGCGCGTTCTGCAAAAAGCACCATTTGCATGCACATCTTGTGGTTTTGCAGAAAACTTCATCCGCGTCTACCAAAAGATGCATGTGCATGCTTAAAACGCGTTTTCGCACAAATGCGTGCGCGGGTGCTAAAAAGAGCAGCATCGGCATGCTTAGCACGTTGTTTGGTAGAAATCCACGTGCGCGTTCTGCAAAAAGCACCATTTGCATGCACATCTTGTGGTTTTGCAGAAAACTTCATCCGCGTCTACCAAAAGATGCATGTGCATGCTTAAAACGCGTTTTCGCACAAATGCGTGCGCGGGTGCTAAAAAGAGCAGCATCGGCATGCTTAGCACGTCGTTTGGTAGAAATCCACGTGCGCGTTCTGCAAAAAGCACCATTTGCATGCACATCTTGTGGTTTTGCAGAAAACTTCATCCGCGTCTACCAAAAGATGCATGTGCATGCTTAAAACGCGTTTTTGCACAAATGCGTGCGCGGGTGCTAAAAAGAGCAGCATCGGCATGCTTAGCACGTCGTTTGGTAGAAATCCACGTGCGCGTTCTGCCAAAAGCACCATTTGCATGCACATCTTGTGGTTTTGCAGAAAACTTCATCCGCGTCTACCAAAAGATGCATGTGCATGCTTAAAACGCGTTTTCGCACAAATGCGTGCGCGGGTGCTAAAAAGAGCAGCATCGGCATGCTTAGCACGTCGTTTGGTAGAAATCCACGTGCGCGTTCTGCCAAAAGCACCATTTGCATGCACATCTTGTGGTTTTGCAGAAAACTTCATCCGCGTCTACCAAAAGATGCATGTGCATGCTTAAAACGCGTTTTCGCACAAATCCGTGCGCGGGTGCTAAAAAGAGCAGCATCGGCATGCTTAGCACGTCGTTTGGTAGAAATCCACGTGCGCGTTCTGCCAAATGCACCATTTGCATGCACATCTTGTGGTTTTGCAGAAAACTTCATCCGCGTCTACCAAAAGATGCATGTGCATGCTTAAAACGCGTTTTCGCACAAATGCGTGCGCGGGTGCTAAAAAGAGCAGCATCGGCATGCTTAGCACGTTGTTTGGTAGAAATCCACGTGCGCGTTCTGCAAAAAGCACCATTTGCATGCACATCTTGTGGTTTTGCAGAAAACTTCATCCGCGTCTACCAAAAGATGCATGTGCATGCTTAAAACGCGTTTTCGCACAAATGCGTGCGCGGGTGCTAAAAAGAGCAGCATCGGCATGCTTAGCACGTCGTTTGGTAGAAATCCACGTGCGCGTTCTGCCAAAAGCACCATTTGCATGCACATCTTGTGGTTTTGCAGAAAACTTCATCCGCGTCTACCAAAAGATGCATGTGCATGCTTAAAACGCGTTTTCGCACAAATCCGTGCGCGGGTGCTAAAAAGAGCAGCATCGGCATGCTTAGCACGTCGTTTGGTAGAAATCCACGTGCGCGTTCTGCAAAAAGCACCATTTGCATGCACATCTTGTGGTTTTGCAGAAAACTTCATCCGCGTCTACCAAAAGATGCATGTGCATGCTTAAAACGCGTTTTCGCACAAATCCGTGCGCGGGTGCTAAAAAGAGCAGCATCGGCATGCTTAGCACGTCGTTTGGTAGAAATCCACGTGCGCGTTCTGCAAAAAGCACCATTTGCATGCACATCTTGTGGTTTTGCAGAAAACTTCATCCGCGTCTACCAAAAGATGCATGTGCATGCTTAAAACGCGTTTTCGCACAAATGCGTGCGCGGGTGCTAAAAAGAGCAGCATCGGCATGCTTAGCACGTTGTTTGGTAGACATCCACGTGCGCGTTCTGCAAAAAGCACCATTTGCATGCACATCTTGTGGTTTTGCAGAAAACTTCATCCGCGTCTACCAAAAGATGCATGTGCATGCTTCAAACGCGTTTTCGCACAAATGCGTGCGCGGGTGCTAAAAAGAGCAGCATCGGCATGCTTAGCACGTCGTTTGGTAGAAATCCACGTGCGCGTTCTGCAAAAAGCACCATTTGCATGCACATCTTGTGGTTTTGCAGAAAACCATCCGCGTCTACCAAAAGATGCATGTGCATGCTTAAAACGCGTTTTTGCACAAATGCGTGCGCGGGTGCTAAAAAGAGCAGCATCGGCATGCTTAGCACGTCGTTTGGTAGAAATCCACGTGCGCGTTCTGCCAAAAGCACCATTTGCATGCACATCTTGTGGTTTTGCAGAAAACTTCATCCGCGTCTACCAAAAGATGCATGTGCATGCTTAAAACGCGTTTTCGCACAAATGCGTGCGCGGGTGCTAAAAAGAGCAGCATCGGCATGCTTAGCACGTCGTTTGGTAGAAATCCACGTGCGCGTTCTGCCAAAAGCACCATTTGCATGCACATCTTGTGGTTTTGCAGAAAACTTCATCCGCGTCTACCAAAAGATGCATGTGCATGCTTAAAACGCGTTTTCGCACAAATCCGTGCGCGGGTGCTAAAAAGAGCAGCATCGGCATGCTTAGCACGTCGTTTGGTAGAAATCCACGTGCGCGTTCTGCCAAAAGCACCATTTGCATGCACATCTTGTGGTTTTGCAGAAAACTTCATCCGCGTCTACCAAAAGATGCATGTGCATGCTTAAAACGCGTTTTCGCACAAATGCGTGCGCGGGAGCTAAAAAGAGCAGCATCGGCATGCTTAGCACGTTGTTTGGTAGAAATCCACGTGCGCGTTCTGCAAAAAGCACCATTTGCATGCACATCTTGTGGTTTTGCAGAAAACTTCATCCGCGTCTACCAAAAGATGCATGTGCATGCTTAAAACGCGTTTTCGCACAAATGCGTGCGCGGGTGCTAAAAAGAGCAGCATCGGCATGCTTAGCACGTCGTTTGGTAGAAATCCACGTGCGCGTTCTGCAAAAAGCACCATTTGCATGCACATCTTGTGGTTTTGCAGAAAACTTCATCCGCGTCTACCAAAAGATGCATGTGCATGCTTAAAACGCGTTTTCGCACAAATGCGTGCGCGGGTGCTAAAAAGAGCAGCATCGGCATGCTTAGCACGTCGTTTGGTAGAAATCCACGTGCGCGTTCTGCCAAAAGCACCATTTGCATGCACATCTTGTTGTTTTGCAGAAAACTTAATCCGCGTCTACCAAAAGATGCATGTGCATGCTTAAAACGCGTTTTCGCACAAGTGCGTGTGCGGGTGCTAAAAAGAGCAGCATCGGCATGCTTAGCACGTCGTTTGGTAGAAATCCACGTGCGCGTTCTGCCAAAAGCACCATTTGCATGCACATCTTGTGGTTTTGCAGAAAACTTCATCCGCGTCTACCAAAAGATGCATGTGCATGCTTAAAACGCGTTTTCGCACAAATCCGTGCGCGGGTGCTAAAAAGAGCAGCATCGGCATGCTTAGCACGTCGTTTGGTAGAAATCCACGAGCGCGTTCTGCAAAAAGCACCATTTGCATGCACATCTTGTGGTTTTGCAGAAAACTTCATCCGCGTCTACCAAAAGATGCATGTGCATGCTTAAAACGCGTTTTCGCACAAATGCGTGCGCGGGTGCTAAAAAGAGCAGCATCGGCATGCTTAGCACGTTGTTTGGTAGAAATCCACGTGCGCGTTCTGCAAAAAGCACCATTTGCATGCACATCTTGTGGTTTTGCAGAAAACTTCATCCGCGTCTACCAAAAGATGCATGTGCATGCTTAAAACGCGTTTTCGCACAAATGCGTGCGCGGGTGCTAAAAAGAGCAGCATCGGCATGCTTAGCACGTCGTTTGGTAGAAATCCACGTGCGCGTTCTGCAAAAAGCACCATTTGCATGCACATCTTGTGGTTTTGCAGAAAACTTCATCCGCTTCTACCAAAAGATGCATGTGCATGCTTAAAACGCGTTTTCGCACAAATGCGTGCGCGGGTGCTAAAAAGAGCAGCATCGGCATGCTTAGCACGTCGTTTGGTAGAAATCCACGTGCGCGTTCTGCCAAAAGCACCATTTGCATGCACATCTTGTGGTTTTGCAGAAAACTTCATCCGCGTCTACCAAAAGATGCATGTGCATGCTTAAAACGCGTTTTAGCACAAATGCGTGCGCGGGTGCTAAAAAGAGCAGCATCGGCATGCTTAGCACGTCGTTTGGTAGAAATCCACGTGCGCGTTCTGCCAAAAGCACCATTTGCATGCACATCTTGTGGTTTTGCAGAAAACTTCATCCGCGTCTACCAAAAGATGCATGTGCATGCTTAAAACGCGTTTTCGCTCAAATCCGTGCGCGGGTGCTAAAAAGAGCAGCATCGGCATGCTTAGCACGTCGTTTGGTAGAAATCCACGTGCGCGTTCTGCAAAAAGCACCATTTGCATGCACATCTTGTGGTTTTGCAGAAAACTTCATCCGCGTCTACCAAAAGATGCATGTGCATGCTTAAAACGCGTTTTCGCACAAATGCGTCTGCGGGTGCTAAAAAGAGCAGCATCGGCATGCTTAGCACGTCGTTTGGTAGAAATCCACGTGCGCGTTCTGCAAAAAGCACCATTTGCATGCACATCTTGTGGTTTTGCAGAAAACTTCATCCGCGTCTACCAAAAGATGCATGGGCATGCTTAAAACGCGTTTTCGCACAAATGCGTGCGCGGGTGCTAAAAAGAGCAGCATCGGCATGCTTAGCACGTCGTTTGGTAGAAATCTACGTGCGCGTTCTGCCAAAAGCACCATTTGCAAGCACATCTTGTGGTTTTGCAGAAAACTTCATCCGCGTCTACCAAAAGATGCATGTGCATGCTTAAAACGCGTTTTCGCACAAATGCGTGCGCGGGTGCTAAAAAGAGCAGCATCGGCATGCTTAGCACGTCGTTTGGTAGAAATCCACGTGCGCGTTCTGCCAAAAGCACCATTTGCATGCACATCTTGTGGTTTTGCAGAAAACTTCATCCGCGTCTACCAAAAGATGCATGTGCATGCTTAAAACGCGTTTTCGCTCAAATCCGTGCGCGGGTGCTAAAAAGAGCAGCATCGGCAAGCTTAGCACGTCGTTTGGTAGAAATCCACGTGCGCGTTCTGCAAAAAGCACCATTTGCATGCACATCTTGTGGTTTTGCAGAAAACTTCATCCGCGTCTACCAAAAGATGCATGTGCATGCTTAAAACGCGTTTTAGCACAAATGCGTGCGCGGGTGCTAAAAAGAGCAGCATCGGCATGCTTAGCACGTCGTTTGGTAGAAATCCACGTGCGCGTTCTGCCAAAAGCACCATTTGCATGCACATCTTGTGGTTTTGCAGAAAACTTCATCCGCGTCTACCAAAAGATGCATGTGCATGCTTAAAACGCGTTTTCGCACAAATCCGTGCGCGGGTGCTAAAAAGAGCAGCATCGGCATGCTTAGCACGTCGTTTGGTAGAAATCCACGTGCGCGTTCTGCAAAAAGCACCATTTGCATGCACATCTTGTGGTTTTGCAGAAAACTTCATCCGCGTCTACCAAAAGATGCATGTGCATGCTTAAAACGCGTTTTCGCACAAATGCGTGTGCGGGTGCTAAAAAGAGCAGCATCGGCATGCTTAGCACGTCGTTTGGTAGAAATCCACGTGCGCGTTCTGCAAAAAGCACCATTTGCATGCACATCTTGTGGTTTTGCAGAAAACTTCATCCGCGTCTACCAAAAGATGCATGGGCATGCTTAAAACGCGTTTTCGCACAAATGCGTGCGCGGGTGCTAAAAAGAGCAGCATCGGCATGCTTAGCACGTCGTTTGGTAGAAATCTACGTGCGCGTTCTGCCAAAAGCACCATTTGCAAGCACATCTTGTGGTTTTGCAGAAAACTTCATCCGCGTCTACCAAAAGATGCATGTGCATGCTTAAAACGCGTTTTCGCACAAATGCGTGCGCGGGTGCTAAAAAGAGCAGCATCGGCATGCTTAGCACGTCGTTTGGTAGAAATCCACGTGCGCGTTCTGCCAAAAGCACCATTTGCATGCACATCTTGTGGTTTTGCAGAAAACTTCATCCGCGTCTACCAAAAGATGCATGTGCATGCTTAAAACGCGTTTTCGCTCAAATCCGTGCGCGGGTGCTAAAAAGAGCAGCATCGGCAAGCTTAGCACGTCGTTTGGTAGAAATCCACGTGCGCGTTCTGCAAAAAGCACCATTTGCATGCACATCTTGTGGTTTTGCAGAAAACTTCATCCGCGTCTACCAAAAGATGCATGTGCATGCTTAAAACGCGTTTTCGCACAAATGCGTGCGCGGGTGCTAAAAAGAGCAGCATCGGCATGCTTAGCACGTCGTTTGGTAGAAATCCACGTGCGCGTTCTGCAAAAAGCACCATTTGCATGCACATATTGTGGTTTTGCAGAAAACTTCATCCGCGTCTACCAAAAGATGCATGTGCATGCTTAAAACGCGTTTTCGCACAAATGCGTGCGCGGGTGCTAAAAAGAGCAGCATCGGCATGCTTAGCACGTCGTTTGGTAGAAATCCACGTGCGCGTTCTGCCAAAAGCACCATTTGCATGCACATCTTGTGGTTTTGCAGAAAACTTCATCCGCGTCTACCAAAAGATGCATGTGCATGCTTAAAACGCGTTTTCGCACAAATGCGTGCGCGGGTGCTAAAAAGAGCAGCATCGGCATGCTTAGCACGTTGTTTGGTAGAAATCCACGTGCGCGTTCTGCAAAAAGCACCATTTGCATGCACATCTTGTGGTTTTGCAGAAAACTTCATCCGCGTCTACCAAAAGATGCATGTGCATGCTTAAAACGCGTTTTCGCACAAATGCGTGCGCGGGTGCTAAAAAGAGCAGCATCGGCATGCTTAGCACGTCGTTTGGTAGAAATCCACGTGCGCGTTCTGCAAAAAGCACCATTTGCATGCACATCTTGTGGTTTTGCAGAAAACTTCATCCGCGTCTACCAAAAGATGCATGTGCATGCTTAAAACGCGTTTTCGCACAAATGCGTGCGCGGGTGCTAAAAAGAGCAGCATCGGCATGCTTAGCACGTCGTTTGGTAGAAATCCACGTGCGCGTTCTGCAAAAAGCACCATTTGCATGCACATCTTGTGGTTTTGCAGAAAACTTCATCCGCGTCTACCAAAAGATGCATGTGCATGCTTAAAACGCGTTTTCGCACAAATGCGTGCGCGGGTGCTAAAAAGAGCAGCATCGGCATGCTTAGCACGTCGTTTGGTAGAAATCCACGTGCGCGTTCTGCCAAAAGCACCATTTGCATGCACATCTTGTGGTTTTGCAGAAAACTTCATCCGCGTCTACCAAAAGATGCATGTGCATGCTTAAAACGCGTTTTCGCACAAATCCGTGCGCGGGTGCTAAAAAGAGCAGCATCGGCATGCTTAGCACGTCGTTTGGTAGAAATCCACGTGCGCGTTCTGCAAAAAGCACCATTTGCATGCACATGTTGTGGTTTTGCAGAAAACTTCATCCGCGTCTACCAAAAGATGCATGTGCATGCTTAAAACGCGTTTTCGCACAAATGCGTGCGCGGGTGCTAAAAAGAGCAGCATCGGCATGCTTAGCACGTCGTTTGGTAGAAATCCACGTGCGCGTTCTGCAAAAAGCACCATTTGCATGCACATCTTGTGGTTTTGCAGAAAACTTCATCCGCGTCTACCAAAAGATGCATGTTCATGCTTAAAACGCGTTTTCGCACAAATGCGTGCGCGGGTGCTAAAAAGAGCAGCATCGGCATGCTTAGCACGTCGTTTGGTAGAAATCCACGTGCGCGTTCTGCAAAAAGCACCATTTGCATGCACATCTTGTGGATTTGCAGAAAACTTCATCCGCGTCTACCAAAAGATGCATGTGCATGCTTAAAACGCCTTTTCGCACAAATGCGTGCGCGGGTGCTAAAAAGAGCAGCATCGGCATGCTTAGCACGTCGTTTGGTAGAAATCCACGTGCGCGTTCTGCAAAAAGCACCATTTGCATGCACATCTTGTGGTTTTGCAGAAAACTTCATCCGCGTCTACCAAAAGATGCATGTGCATGCTTAAAACGCGTTGTTGCACAAATGCGTGCGCGGGTGCTAAAAAGAGCAGCATCGGCATGCTTAGCACGTCGTTTGGTAGAAGTCCACGTGCGCGTTCTGCCAAAAGCACCATTTGCATGCACATCTTGTGGTTTTGCAGAAAACTTCATCCGCGTCTACCAAAAGATGCATGTGCATGCTTAAAACGCGTTTTCGCACAAATGCGTGCGCGGGTGCTAAAAAGAGCAGCATCGGCATGCTTAGCACGTCGTTTGGTAGAAATCCACGTGCGCGTTCTGCCAAAAGCACCATTTGCATGCACATCTTGTGGTTTTGCAGAAAACTTCATCCGCGTCTACCAAAAGATGCATGTGCGTGCTTAAAACGCGTTTTCGCACAAATCCGTGCGCGGGTGCTAAAAAGAGCAGCATCGGCATGCTTAGCACGTCTTTTGGTAGAAATCCACGTGCGCGTTCTGCCAAAAGCACCATTTGCATGCACATCTTGTGGTTTTGCAGAAAACTTCATCCGCGTCTACCAAAAGATGCATGTGCATGCTTAAAACGCGTTTTCGCACAAATCCGTGCGCGGGTGCTAAAAAGAGCAGCATCGGCATGCTTAGCACGTCGTTTGGTAGAAATCCACGTGCGCGTTCTGCAAAAAGCACCATTTGCATGCACATGTTGTGGTTTTGCAGAAAACTTCATCCGCGTCTACCAAAAGATGCATGTGCATGCTTAAAACGCGTTTTCGCACAAATGCGTGCGCGGGTGCTAAAAAGAACAGCATCGGCATGCTTAGCACGTCTTTTGGTAGAAATCCACGTGCGCGTTCTGCCAAAAGCACCATTTGCATGCACATCTTGTGGTTTTGCAGAAAACTTCATCCGCGTCTACCAAAAGATGCATGTGCATGCTTAAAACGCGTTTTCGCACAAATCCGTGCGCGGGTGCTAAAAAGAGCAGCATCGGCATGCTTAGCACGTCGTTTGGTAGAAATCCACGTGCGCGTTCTGCAAAAAGCACCATTTGCATGCACATCTTGTGGTTTTGCAGAAAACTTCATCCGCGTCTACCAAAAGATGCATGTGCGTGCTTAAAACGCGTTTTCGCACAAATCCGTGCGCGGGTGCTAAAAAGAGCAGCATCGGCATGCTTAGCACGTCTTTTGGTAGAAATCCACGTGCGCGTTCTGCCAAAAGCACCATTTGCATGCACATCTTGTGGTTTTGCAGAAAACTTCATCCGCGTCTACCAAAAGATGCATGTGCATGCTTAAAACGCGTTTTCGCACAAATCCGTGCGCGGGTGCTAAAAAGAGCAGCATCGGCATGCTTAGCACGTCGTTTGGTAGAAATCCACGTGCGCGTTCTGCAAAAAGCACCATTTGCATGCACATCTTGTGGTTTTGCAGAAAACTTCATCCGCGTCTACCAAAAGATGCATGTGCATGCTTAAAACGCGTTTTCGCACAAATGCGTGCGCGGGTGCTAAAAAGAGCAGCATCGGCATGCTTAGCACGTCGTTTGGTAGAAATCCACGTGCGCGTTCTGCAAAAAGCACCATTTGCATGCACATCTTGTGGTTTTGCAGAAAACTTCATCCGAGTCTACCAAAATATGCATGTGCATGCTTAAAACGCGTTGTTGCACAAATGCGTGCGCGGGTGCTAAAAAGAGCAGCATCGGCATGCTTAGCACGTCGTTTGGTAGAAGTCCACGTGCGCGTTCTGCCAAAAGCACCATTTGCATGCACATCTTGTGGTTTTGCAGAAAACTTCATCCGCGTCTACCAAAAGATGCATGTGCATGCTTAAAACGCGTTTTCGCACAAATGCGTGCGCGGGTGCTAAAAAGAGCAGCATCGGCATGCTTAGCACGTCGTTTGGTAGAAATCCACGTGCGCGTTCTGCCAAAAGCACCATTTGCATGCACATCTTGTGGTTTTGCAGAAAACTTCATCCGCGTCTACCAAAAGATGCATGTGCGTGCTTAAAACGCGTTTTCGCACAAATCCGTGCGCGGGTGCTAAAAAGAGCAGCATCGGCATGCTTAGCACGTCTTTTGGTAGAAATCCACGTGCGCGTTCTGCCAAAAGCACCATTTGCATGCACATCTTGTGGTTTTGCAGAAAACTTCATCCGCGTCTACCAAAAGATGCATGTGCATGCTTAAAACGCGTTTTCGCACAAATGCGTGCGCGGGTGCTAAAAAGAGCAGCATCGGCATGCTTAGCACGTCGTTTGGTAGAAATCCACGTGCGCGTTCTGCAAAAAGCACCATTTGCATGCACATCTTGTGGTTTTGCAGAAAACTTCATCCGCGTCTACCAAAAGATGCATGTGCATGCTTAAAACGCGTTTTCGCACAAATGCGTGCGCGGGTGCTAAAAAGAGCAGCATCGGCATGCTTAGCACGTCGTTTGGTAGAAATCCACGTGCGCGTTCTGCCAAAAGCACCATTTGCAAGCACATCTTGTGGTTTTGCAGAAAACTTCATCCGCGTCTACCAAAAGATGCATGTGCATGCTTAAAACGCGTTTTCGCACAAATGCGTGCGCGGGTGCTAAAAAGAGCAGCATCGGCATGCTTAGCACGTCGTTTGGTAGAAATCCACGTGCGCGTTCTGCCAAAAGCACCATTTGCATGCACATCTTGTGGTTTTGCAGAAAACTTCATCCGCGTCTACCAAAAGATGCATGTGCATGCTTAAAACGCGTTTTCGCTCAAATCCGTGCGCGGGTGCTAAAAAGAGCAGCATCGGCAAGCTTAGCACGTCGTTTGGTAGAAATCCACGTGCGCGTTCTGCAAAAAGCACCATTTGCATGCACATCTTGTGGTTTTGCAGAAAACTTCATCCGCGTCTACCAAAAGATGCATGTGCATGCTTAAAACGCGTTTTCGCACAAATGCGTGCGCGGGTGCTAAAAAGAGCAGCATCGGCATGCTTAGCACGTCGTTTGGTAGAAATCCACGTGCGCGTTCTGCAAAAAGCACCATTTGCATGCACATATTGTGGTTTTGCAGAAAACTTCATCCGCGTCTACCAAAAGATGCATGTGCATGCTTAAAACGCGTTTTCGCACAAATGCGTGCGCGGGTGCTAAAAAGAGCAGCATCGGCATGCTTAGCACGTCGTTTGGTAGAAATCCACGTGCGCGTTCTGCCAAAAGCACCATTTGCATGCACATCTTGTGGTTTTGCAGAAAACTTCATCCGCGTCTACCAAAAGATGCATGTGCATGCTTAAAACGCGTTTTCGCACAAATGCGTGCGCGGGTGCTAAAAAGAGCAGCATCGGCATGCTTAGCACGTTGTTTGGTAGAAATCCACGTGCGCGTTCTGCAAAAAGCACCATTTGCATGCACATCTTGTGGTTTTGCAGAAAACTTCATCCGCGTCTACCAAAAGATGCATGTGCATGCTTAAAACGCGTTTTCGCACAAATGCGTGCGCGGGTGCTAAAAAGAGCAGCATCGGCATGCTTAGCACGTCGTTTGTAGAAATCCACGTGCGCGTTCTGCAAAAAAGCACCATTTGCATGCACATCTTGTGGTTTTGCAGAAAACTTCATCCGCGTCTACCAAAAGATGCATGTGCATGCTTAAAACGCGTTTTCGCACAAATCCGTGCGCGGGTGCTAAAAAGAGCAGCATCGGCATGCTAGCACGTCGTTTGGTAGAAATCCACGTGCGCGTTCTGCAAAAAGCACCATTTGCATGCACATCTTGTGGTTTTTGCAGAAAACTTCATCCGCGTCTACCAAAAGATGCATGTGCATGCTTAAAACGCGTTTTCGCACAAATGCGTGCGCGGGTGCTAAAAAGAGCAGCATCGGCATGCTTAGCACGTTGTTTGGTAGAAATCCACGTGCGCGTTCTGCAAAAAGCACCATTTGCATGCACATCTTGTGGTTTGCAGAAAACTTCATCCGCGTCTACCAAAAGATGCATGTGCATGCTTAAAACGCGTTTTCGCACAAATGCGTGCGCGGGTGCTAAAAAGAGCAGCATCGGCATGCTTAGCACGTTCGTTTGGTAGATATCGACGTGCGCGTTCTGCAAAAAGCACCATTTGCATGCACATCTTGTGGTTTTGCAGAAAACTTCATCCGCTTCTACCAAAAGATGCATGTGCATGCTTAAAACGCGTTTTCGCACAAATGCGTGCGCGGGTGCTAAAAAGAGCAGCATCGGCATGCTTAGCACGTCGTTTGGTAGAAATCCACGTGCGCGTTCTGCCAAAAGCACCATTTGCATGCACATCTTGTGGTTTTGCAGAAAACTTCATCCGCGTCTACCAAAAGATGCATGTGCATGCTTAAAACGCGTTTTCGCACAAATCCGTGCGCGGGTGCTAAAAAGAGCAGCATCGGCATGCTTAGCACGTCGTTTGGTAGAAATCCACGTGCGCGTTCTGCAAAAAGCACCATTTGCATGCACATCTTGTGGTTTTGCAGAAAACTTCATCCGCGTCTACCAAAAGATGCATGTGCATGCTTAAAACGCGTTTTCGCACAAATGCGTGCGCGGGTGCTAAAAAGAGCAGCATCGGCATGCTTAGCACGTCGTTTGGTAGAAATCCACGTGCGCGCTCTGCCAAAAGCAACATTTGCATGCACATCTTGTGGTTTTGCAGAAAACTTCATCCGCGTCTACCAAAAGATGCATGTGCATGCTTAAAACGCATTTTCGCACAAATCCGTGCGCGGGTGCTAAAAAGAGCACCATCGGCAAGCTTAGCACATCGTTTGGTAGAAATCCACGTGCGCGTTCTGCCAAAAGCACCATTTGCATGCACATCTTGTGGTTTTGCAGAAAACTTCATCCGCGTCTACCAAAAGATGCATGTGCATGCTTAAAACGCGTTTTCGCACAAATGCGTGCGCGGGTGCTAAAAAGAGCAGCATCGGCATGCTTAGCACGTCGTTTGGTAGAAATCCACGTGCGCGTTCTGCAAAAAGCACCATTTGCATGCACATCTTGTGGTTTTGCAGAAAACTTCATCCGCGTCTACCAAAAGATGCATGTGCATGCTTAAAACGCGTTTTCGCACAAATGCGTGCGCGGGTGCTAAAAAGAGCAGCATCCGGCATGCTTAGCACGTCGTTTGGTAGAAATCCACGTGCGCGTTCTGCAAAAAGCACCATTTGCATGCACATCTTGTGGTTTTGCAGAAAACATCATCCGCGTCTACCAAAAGATGCATGTGCATGCTTAAAACGCGTTTTCGCACAAATCCGTGCGCGGGTGCTAAAAAGAGCAGCATCGGCATGCTTAGCACGTCGTTTGGTAGAAATCCACGTGCGCGTTCTGCAAAAAGCACCATTTGCATGCACATCTTGTGGTTTTGCAGAAAACTTCATCCGCGTCTACCAAAAGATGCATGTGCATGCTTAAAACGCGTTTTCGCACAAATCCGTGCGCGGGTGCTAAAAAGAGCAGCATCGGCATGCTTAGCACGTCGTTTGGTAGAAATCCACGTGCGCGTTCTGCAAAAAGCACCATTTGCATGCACATCTTGTGGTTTTGCAGAAAACTTCATCCGCGTCTACCAAAAGATGCATGTGCATGCTTAAAAACGTGTTTTCGCACAAATGCGTGCGCGGGTGCTAAAAAGAGCAGCATCGGCATGCTTAGCACGTCGTTTGGTAGAAATCCACGAGGGCGTTCTGCAAAAAGCACCATTTGCATGCACATCTTGTGGTTTTGCAGAAAACTTCATCCGCGTCTACCAAAAGATGCATGTGCATGCTTAAAACGCGTTTTCGCACAAATGCGTGCGCGGGTGCTAAAAAGAGCAGCATCGGCATGCTTAGCACGTCGTTTGGTAGAAATCCACGTGCGCGTTCTGCCAAAAGCACCATTTGCATGCACATCTTGTGGTTTTGCAGAAAACTTCATCCGCGTCTACCAAAAGATGCATGTGCATGCTTAAAACGCGTTTTCGCACAAATCCGTGCGCGGGTGCTAAAAAGAGCAGCATCGGCATGCTTAGCACGTCGTTTGGTAGAAATCCACGTGCGCGTTCTGCAAAAAGCACCATTTGCATGCACATCTTGTGGTTTTGCAGAAAACTTCATCCGCGTCTACCAAAAGATGCATGTGCATGCTTAAAACGCGTTTTCGCACAAATGCGTGCGCGGGTGCTAAAAAGAGCAGCATCGGCATGCTTAGCACGTCGTTGGGTAGAAATCCACGAGCGCGTTCTGCAAAAAGCACCATTTGCATGCACATCTTGTGGTTTTGCAGAAAACTTCATCCGCGTCTACCAAAAGATGCATGTGCATGCTTAAAACGCGTTTTCGCACAAATGCGTGCGCGGGTGCTAAAAAGAGCAGCATCGGCATGCTTAGCACGTCGTTTGGTAGAAATCCACGTGCGCGTTCTGCCAAAAGCACCATTTGCATGCACATCTTGTGGTTTTGCAGAAAACTTAATCCGCGTCTACCAAAAGATGCATGTGCATGCTGAAAACGCGTTTTCGCACAAATCCGTGCGCGGGTGCTAAAAAGAGCAGCATCGGCATGCTTAGCACGTCGTTTGGTAGAAATCCACGTGCGCGTTCTGCAAAAAGCACCATTTGCATGCACATCTTGTGGTTTTGCAGAAAACTTCATCCGCGTCTACCAAAAGATGCATGTGCATGCTTAAAACGCGTTTTCGCACAAATGCGTGCGCGGGTGCTAAAAAGAGCAGCATCGGCATGCTTAGCACGTTGTTTGGTAGAAATCCACGTGCGCGTTCTGCAAAAAGCACCATTTGCATGCACATCTTGTGGTTTTGCAGAAAACTTCATCCGCGTCTACCAAAAGATGCATGTGCATGCTTAAAACGCGTTTTCGCACAAATGCGTGCGCGGGTGCTAAAAAGAGCAGCATCGGCATGCTTAGCACGTCGTTTGGTAGAAATCCACGTGCGCGTTCTGCAAAAAGCACCATTTGCATGCACATCTTGTGGTTTTGCAGAAAACTTCATCCGCGTCTACCAAAAGATGCATGTGCATGCTTAAAACGCGTTTTTGCACAAATGCGTGCGCGGGTGCTAAAAAGAGCAGCATCGGCATGCTTAGCACGTCGTTTGGTAGAAATCCACGTGCGCGTTCTGCCAAAAGCACCATTTGCATGCACATCTTGTGGTTTTGCAGAAAACTTCATCCGCGTCTACCAAAAGATGCATGTGCATGCTTAAAACGCGTTTTCGCACAAATGCGTGCGCGGGTGCTAAAAAGAGCAGCATCGGCATGCTTAGCACGTCGTTTGGTAGAAATCCACGTGCGCGTTCTGCCAAAAGCACCATTTGCATGCACATCTTGTGGTTTTGCAGAAAACTTCATCCGCGTCTACCAAAAGATGCATGTGCATGCTTAAAACGCGTTTTCGCACAAATCCGTGCGCGGGTGCTAAAAAGAGCAGCATCGGCATGCTTAGCACGTCGTTTGGTAGAAATCCACGTGCGCGTTCTGCCAAAAGCACCATTTGCATGCACATCTTGTGGTTTTGCAGAAAACTTCATCCGCGTCTACCAAAAGATGCATGTGCATGCTTAAAACGCGTTTTCGCACAAATGCGTGCGCGGGTGCTAAAAAGAGCAGCATCGGCATGCTTAGCACGTTGTTTGGTAGAAATCCACGTGCGCGTTCTGCAAAAAGCACCATTTGCATGCACATCTTGTGGTTTTGCAGAAAACTTCATCCGCGTCTACCAAAAGATGCATGTGCATGCTTAAAACGCGTTTTCGCACAAATGCGTGCGCGGGTGCTAAAAAGAGCAGCATCGGCATGCTTAGCACGTCGTTTGGTAGAAATCCACGTGCGCGTTCTGCCAAAAGCACCATTTGCATGCACATCTTGTGGTTTTGCAGAAAACTTCATCCGCGTCTACCAAAAGATGCATGTGCATGCTTAAAACGCGTTTTCGCACAAATCCGTGCGCGGGTGCTAAAAAGAGCAGCATCGGCATGCTTAGCACGTCGTTTGGTAGAAATCCACGTGCGCGTTCTGCAAAAAGCACCATTTGCATGCACATCTTGTGGTTTTGCAGAAAACTTCATCCGCGTCTACCAAAAGATGCATGTGCATGCTTAAAACGCGTTTTCGCACAAATCCGTGCGCGGGTGCTAAAAAGAGCAGCATCGGCATGCTTAGCACGTCGTTTGGTAGAAATCCACGTGCGCGTTCTGCAAAAAGCACCATTTGCATGCACATCTTGTGGTTTTGCAGAAAACTTCATCCGCGTCTACCAAAAGATGCATGTGCATGCTTAAAACGCGTTTTCGCACAAATGCGTGCGCGGGTGCTAAAAAGAGCAGCATCGGCATGCTTAGCACGTTGTTTGGTAGACATCCACGTGCGCGTTCTGCAAAAAGCACCATTTGCATGCACATCTTGTGGTTTTGCAGAAAACTTCATCCGCGTCTACCAAAAGATGCATGTGCATGCTTCAAACGCGTTTTCGCACAAATGCGTGCGCGGGTGCTAAAAAGAGCAGCATCGGCATGCTTAGCACGTCGTTTGGTAGAAATCCACGTGCGCGTTCTGCAAAAAGCACCATTTGCATGCACATCTTGTGGTTTTGCAGAAAACCATCCGCGTCTACCAAAAGATGCATGTGCATGCTTAAAACGCGTTTTTGCACAAATGCGTGCGCGGGTGCTAAAAAGAGCAGCATCGGCATGCTTAGCACGTCGTTTGGTAGAAATCCACGTGCGCGTTCTGCCAAAAGCACCATTTGCATGCACATCTTGTGGTTTTGCAGAAAACTTCATCCGCGTCTACCAAAAGATGCATGTGCATGCTTAAAACGCGTTTTCGCACAAATGCGTGCGCGGGTGCTAAAAAGAGCAGCATCGGCATGCTTAGCACGTCGTTTGGTAGAAATCCACGTGCGCGTTCTGCCAAAAGCACCATTTGCATGCACATCTTGTGGTTTTGCAGAAAACTTCATCCGCGTCTACCAAAAGATGCATGTGCATGCTTAAAACGCGTTTTCGCACAAATCCGTGCGCGGGTGCTAAAAAGAGCAGCATCGGCATGCTTAGCACGTCGTTTGGTAGAAATCCACGTGCGCGTTCTGCCAAAAGCACCATTTGCATGCACATCTTGTGGTTTTGCAGAAAACTTCATCCGCGTCTACCAAAAGATGCATGTGCATGCTTAAAACGCGTTTTCGCACAAATGCGTGCGCGGGAGCTAAAAAGAGCAGCATCGGCATGCTTAGCACGTTGTTTGGTAGAAATCCACGTGCGCGTTCTGCAAAAAGCACCATTTGCATGCACATCTTGTGGTTTTGCAGAAAACTTCATCCGCGTCTACCAAAAGATGCATGTGCATGCTTAAAACGCGTTTTCGCACAAATGCGTGCGCGGGTGCTAAAAAGAGCAGCATCGGCATGCTTAGCACGTCGTTTGGTAGAAATCCACGTGCGCGTTCTGCAAAAAGCACCATTTGCATGCACATCTTGTGGTTTTGCAGAAAACTTCATCCGCGTCTACCAAAAGATGCATGTGCATGCTTAAAACGCGTTTTCGCACAAATGCGTGCGCGGGTGCTAAAAAGAGCAGCATCGGCATGCTTAGCACGTCGTTTGGTAGAAATCCACGTGCGCGTTCTGCCAAAAGCACCATTTGCATGCACATCTTGTTGTTTTGCAGAAAACTTAATCCGCGTCTACCAAAAGATGCATGTGCATGCTTAAAACGCGTTTTCGCACAAGTGCGTGTGCGGGTGCTAAAAAGAGCAGCATCGGCATGCTTAGCACGTCGTTTGGTAGAAATCCACGTGCGCGTTCTGCCAAAAGCACCATTTGCATGCACATCTTGTGGTTTTGCAGAAAACTTCATCCGCGTCTACCAAAAGATGCATGTGCATGCTTAAAACGCGTTTTCGCACAAATCCGTGCGCGGGTGCTAAAAAGAGCAGCATCGGCATGCTTAGCACGTCGTTTGGTAGAAATCCACGAGCGCGTTCTGCAAAAAGCACCATTTGCATGCACATCTTGTGGTTTTGCAGAAAACTTCATCCGCGTCTACCAAAAGATGCATGTGCATGCTTAAAACGCGTTTTCGCACAAATGCGTGCGCGGGTGCTAAAAAGAGCAGCATCGGCATGCTTAGCACGTTGTTTGGTAGAAATCCACGTGCGCGTTCTGCAAAAAGCACCATTTGCATGCACATCTTGTGGTTTTGCAGAAAACTTCATCCGCGTCTACCAAAAGATGCATGTGCATGCTTAAAACGCGTTTTCGCACAAATGCGTGCGCGGGTGCTAAAAAGAGCAGCATCGGCATGCTTAGCACGTCGTTTGGTAGAAATCCACGTGCGCGTTCTGCAAAAAGCACCATTTGCATGCACATCTTGTGGTTTTGCAGAAAACTTCATCCGCTTCTACCAAAAGATGCATGTGCATGCTTAAAACGCGTTTTCGCACAAATGCGTGCGCGGGTGCTAAAAAGAGCAGCATCGGCATGCTTAGCACGTCGTTTGGTAGAAATCCACGTGCGCGTTCTGCCAAAAGCACCATTTGCATGCACATCTTGTGGTTTTGCAGAAAACTTCATCCGCGTCTACCAAAAGATGCATGTGCATGCTTAAAACGCGTTTTAGCACAAATGCGTGCGCGGGTGCTAAAAAGAGCAGCATCGGCATGCTTAGCACGTCGTTTGGTAGAAATCCACGTGCGCGTTCTGCCAAAAGCACCATTTGCATGCACATCTTGTGGTTTTGCAGAAAACTTCATCCGCGTCTACCAAAAGATGCATGTGCATGCTTAAAACGCGTTTTCGCACAAATCCGTGCGCGGGTGCTAAAAAGAGCAGCATCGGCATGCTTAGCACGTCGTTTGGTAGAAATCCACGTGCGCGTTCTGCAAAAAGCACCATTTGCATGCACATCTTGTGGTTTTGCAGAAAACTTCATCCGCGTCTACCAAAAGATGCATGTGCATGCTTAAAACGCGTTTTCGCACAAATGCGTGTGCGGGTGCTAAAAAGAGCAGCATCGGCATGCTTAGCACGTCGTTTGGTAGAAATCCACGTGCGCGTTCTGCAAAAAGCACCATTTGCATGCACATCTTGTGGTTTTGCAGAAAACTTCATCCGCGTCTACCAAAAGATGCATGGGCATGCTTAAAACGCGTTTTCGCACAAATGCGTGCGCGGGTGCTAAAAAGAGCAGCATCGGCATGCTTAGCACGTCGTTTGGTAGAAATCTACGTGCGCGTTCTGCCAAAAGCACCATTTGCAAGCACATCTTGTGGTTTTGCAGAAAACTTCATCCGCGTCTACCAAAAGATGCATGTGCATGCTTAAAACGCGTTTTCGCACAAATGCGTGCGCGGGTGCTAAAAAGAGCAGCATCGGCATGCTTAGCACGTCGTTTGGTAGAAATCCACGTGCGCGTTCTGCCAAAAGCACCATTTGCATGCACATCTTGTGGTTTTGCAGAAAACTTCATCCGCGTCTACCAAAAGATGCATGTGCATGCTTAAAACGCGTTTTCGCTCAAATCCGTGCGCGGGTGCTAAAAAGAGCAGCATCGGCAAGCTTAGCACGTCGTTTGGTAGAAATCCACGTGCGCGTTCTGCAAAAAGCACCATTTGCATGCACATCTTGTGGTTTTGCAGAAAACTTCATCCGCGTCTACCAAAAGATGCATGTGCATGCTTAAAACGCGTTTTAGCACAAATGCGTGCGCGGGTGCTAAAAAGAGCAGCATCGGCATGCTTAGCACGTCGTTTGGTAGAAATCCACGTGCGCGTTCTGCCAAAAGCACCATTTGCATGCACATCTTGTGGTTTTGCAGAAAACTTCATCCGCGTCTACCAAAAGATGCATGTGCATGCTTAAAACGCGTTTTCGCACAAATCCGTGCGCGGGTGCTAAAAAGAGCAGCATCGGCATGCTTAGCACGTCGTTTGGTAGAAATCCACGTGCGCGTTCTGCAAAAAGCACCATTTGCATGCACATCTTGTGGTTTTGCAGAAAACTTCATCCGCGTCTACCAAAAGATGCATGTGCATGCTTAAAACGCGTTTTCGCACAAATGCGTGTGCGGGTGCTAAAAAGAGCAGCATCGGCATGCTTAGCACGTCGTTTGGTAGAAATCCACGTGCGCGTTCTGCAAAAAGCACCATTTGCATGCACATCTTGTGGTTTTGCAGAAAACTTCATCCGCGTCTACCAAAAGATGCATGGGCATGCTTAAAACGCGTTTTCGCACAAATGCGTGCGCGGGTGCTAAAAAGAGCAGCATCGGCATGCTTAGCACGTCGTTTGGTAGAAATCTACGTGCGCGTTCTGCCAAAAGCACCATTTGCAAGCACATCTTGTGGTTTTGCAGAAAACTTCATCCGCGTCTACCAAAAGATGCATGTGCATGCTTAAAACGCGTTTTCGCACAAATGCGTGCGCGGGTGCTAAAAAGAGCAGCATCGGCATGCTTAGCACGTCGTTTGGTAGAAATCCACGTGCGCGTTCTGCCAAAAGCACCATTTGCATGCACATCTTGTGGTTTTGCAGAAAACTTCATCCGCGTCTACCAAAAGATGCATGTGCATGCTTAAAACGCGTTTTCGCTCAAATCCGTGCGCGGGTGCTAAAAAGAGCAGCATCGGCAAGCTTAGCACGTCGTTTGGTAGAAATCCACGTGCGCGTTCTGCAAAAAGCACCATTTGCATGCACATCTTGTGGTTTTGCAGAAAACTTCATCCGCGTCTACCAAAAGATGCATGTGCATGCTTAAAACGCGTTTTCGCACAAATGCGTGCGCGGGTGCTAAAAAGAGCAGCATCGGCATGCTTAGCACGTCGTTTGGTAGAAATCCACGTGCGCGTTCTGCAAAAAGCACCATTTGCATGCACATATTGTGGTTTTGCAGAAAACTTCATCCGCGTCTACCAAAAGATGCATGTGCATGCTTAAAACGCGTTTTCGCACAAATGCGTGCGCGGGTGCTAAAAAGAGCAGCATCGGCATGCTTAGCACGTCGTTTGGTAGAAATCCACGTGCGCGTTCTGCCAAAAGCACCATTTGCATGCACATCTTGTGGTTTTGCAGAAAACTTCATCCGCGTCTACCAAAAGATGCATGTGCATGCTTAAAACGCGTTTTCGCACAAATGCGTGCGCGGGTGCTAAAAAGAGCAGCATCGGCATGCTTAGCACGTTGTTTGGTAGAAATCCACGTGCGCGTTCTGCAAAAAGCACCATTTGCATGCACATCTTGTGGTTTTGCAGAAAACTTCATCCGCGTCTACCAAAAGATGCATGTGCATGCTTAAAACGCGTTTTCGCACAAATGCGTGCGCGGGTGCTAAAAAGAGCAGCATCGGCATGCTTAGCACGTCGTTTGGTAGAAATCCACGTGCGCGTTCTGCAAAAAGCACCATTTGCATGCACATCTTGTGGTTTTGCAGAAAACTTCATCCGCGTCTACCAAAAGATGCATGTGCATGCTTAAAACGCGTTTTCGCACAAATGCGTGCGCGGGTGCTAAAAAGAGCAGCATCGGCATGCTTAGCACGTCGTTTGGTAGAAATCCACGTGCGCGTTCTGCAAAAAGCACCATTTGCATGCACATCTTGTGGTTTTGCAGAAAACTTCATCCGCGTCTACCAAAAGATGCATGTGCATGCTTAAAACGCGTTTTCGCACAAATGCGTGCGCGGGTGCTAAAAAGAGCAGCATCGGCATGCTTAGCACGTCGTTTGGTAGAAATCCACGTGCGCGTTCTGCAAAAAGCACCATTTGCATGCACATCTTGTGGTTTTGCAGAAAACTTCATCCGCTTCTACCAAAAGATGCATGTGCATGCTTAAAACGCGTTTTCGCACAAATGCGTGCGCGGGTGCTAAAAAGAGCAGCATCGGCATGCTTAGCACGTCGTTTGGTAGAAATCCACGTGCGCGTTCTGCCAAAAGCACCATTTGCATGCACATCTTGTGGTTTTGCAGAAAACTTCATCCGCGTCTACCAAAAGATGCATGTGCATGCTTAAAACGCGTTTTAGCACAAATGCGTGCGCGGGTGCTAAAAAGAGCAGCATCGGCATGCTTAGCACGTCGTTTGGTAGAAATCCACGTGCGCGTTCTGCCAAAAGCACCATTTGCATGCACATCTTGTGGTTTTGCAGAAAACTTCATCCGCGTCTACCAAAAGATGCATGTGCATGCTTAAAACGCGTTTTCGCACAAATCCGTGCGCGGGTGCTAAAAAGAGCAGCATCGGCATGCTTAGCACGTCGTTTGGTAGAAATCCACGTGCGCGTTCTGCCAAAAGCACCATTTGCATGCACATCTTGTGGTTTTGCAGAAAACTTCATCCGCGTCTACCAAAAGATGCATGTGCATGCTTAAAACGCGTTTTCGCACAAATCCGTGCGCGGGTGCTAAAAAGAGCAGCATCGGCATGCTTAGCACGTCGTTTGGTAGAAATCCACGTGCGCGTTCTGCAAAAAGCACCATTTGCATGCACATGTTGTGGTTTTGCAGAAAACTTCATCCGCGTCTACCAAAAGATGCATGTGCATGCTTAAAACGCGTTTTCGCACAAATGCGTGCGCGGGTGCTAAAAAGAGCAGCATCGGCATGCTTAGCACGTCGTTTGGTAGAAATCCACGTGCGCGTTCTGCAAAAAGCACCATTTGCATGCACATCTTGTGGTTTTGCAGAAAACTTCATCCGCGTCTACCAAAAGATGCATGTTCATGCTTAAAACGCGTTTTCGCACAAATGCGTGCGCGGGTGCTAAAAAGAGCAGCATCGGCATGCTTAGCACGTCGTTTGGTAGAAATCCACGTGCGCGTTCTGCAAAAAGCACCATTTGCATGCACATCTTGTGGTTTTGCAGAAAACTTCATCCGCGTCTACCAAAAGATGCATGTGCATGCTTAAAACGCGTTTTCGCACAAATGCGTGCGCGGGTGCTAAAAAGAGCAGCATCGGCATGCTTAGCACGTCGTTTGGTAGAAATCCACGTGCGCGTTCTGCAAAAAGCACCATTTGCATGCACATCTTGTGGTTTTGCAGAAAACTTCATCCGCTTCTACCAAAAGATGCATGTGCATGCTTAAAACGCGTTTTCGCACAAATGCGTGCGCGGGTGCTAAAAAGAGCAGCATCGGCATGCTTAGCACGTCGTTTGGTAGAAATCCACGTGCGCGTTCTGCCAAAAGCACCATTTGCATGCACATCTTGTGGTTTTGCAGAAAACTTCATCCGCGTCTACCAAAAGATGCATGTGCATGCTTAAAACGCGTTTTAGCACAAATGCGTGCGCGGGTGCTAAAAAGAGCAGCATCGGCATGCTTAGCACGTCGTTTGGTAGAAATCCACGTGCGCGTTCTGCCAAAAGCACCATTTGCATGCACATCTTGTGGTTTTGCAGAAAACTTCATCCGCGTCTACCAAAAGATGCATGTGCATGCTTAAAACGCGTTTTCGCACAAATCCGTGCGCGGGTGCTAAAAAGAGCAGCATCGGCATGCTTAGCACGTCGTTTGGTAGAAATCCACGTGCGCGTTCTGCCAAAAGCACCATTTGCATGCACATCTTGTGGTTTTGCAGAAAACTTCATCCGCGTCTACCAAAAGATGCATGTGCATGCTTAAAACGCGTTTTCGCACAAATCCGTGCGCGGGTGCTAAAAAGAGCAGCATCGGCATGCTTAGCACGTCGTTTGGTAGAAATCCACGTGCGCGTTCTGCAAAAAGCACCATTTGCATGCACATCTTGTGGTTTTGCAGAAAACTTCATCCGCGTCTACCAAAAGATGCATGTGCATGCTTAAAACGCGTTTTCGCACAAATGCGTGCGCGGGTGCTAAAAAGAGCAGCATCGGCATGCTTAGCACGTCGTTTGGTAGAAATCCACGAGCGCGTTCTGCAAAAAGCACCATTTGCATGCACATCTTGTGGTTTTGCAGAAAACTTCATCCGCGTCTACCAAAAGATGCATGTGCATGCTTAAAACGCGTTTTCGCACAAATGCTTGCGCGGGTGCTAAAAAGAGCAGCATCGGCATGCTTAGCACGTCGTTTGGTAGAAATCCACGTGCGCGTTCTGCCAAAAGCACCATTTGCATGAACATCTTGTGGTTTTGCAGAAAACTTCATCCGCGTCTACCAAAAGATGCATGTGCATGCTTAAAACGCGTTTTCGCACAAATCCGTGCGCGGGTGCTAAAAAGAGCAGCATCGGCATGCTTAGCACGTCGTTTGGTAGAAATCCACGTGCGCGTTCTGCAAAAAGCACCATTTGTATGCACATCCTGTGGTTTTGCAGAAAACTTCATCCGCGTCTACCAAAAGATGCATGTGCATGCTTAAAACGCGTTTTCGCACAAATCCGTGCGCGGGTGCTAAAAAGATCAGCATCGGCATGCTTAGCACGTCGTTTGGTAGAAATCCACGTGCGCGTTCTGCAAAAAGCACCATTTGCATGCACATCTTGTGGTTTTGCAGAAAACTTCATCCGCGTCTACCAAAAGATGCATGTGCATGCTTAAAACGCGTTTTCGCACAAATGCGTGCGCGGGTGCTAAAAAGAGCAGCATCGGCATGCTTAGCACGTCGTTTGGTAGAAATCCACGAGCGCGTTCTGCAAAAAGCACCATTTGCATGCACATCTTGTGGTTTTGCAGAAAACTTCATCCGCGTCTACCAAAAGATGCATGTGCATGCTTAAAACGCGTTTTCGCACAAATCCGTGCGCGGGTGCTAAAAAGAGCAGCATCGGCATGCTTAGCACGTCGTTTGGTAGAAATCCACGTGCGCGTTCTGCCAAAAGCACCATTTGCATGCACATCTTGTGGTTTTGCAGAAAACTTCATCCGCGTCTACCAAAAGATGCATGTGCATGCTTAAAACGCGTTTTCGCACAAATCCGTGCGCGGGTGCTAAAAAGAGCAGCATCGGCATGCTTAGCACGTCGTTTGGTAGAAATCCACGTGCGCGTTCTGCCAAAAGCACCATTTGCATGCACATCTTGTGGTTTTGCAGAAAACTTCATCCGCGTCTACCAAAAGATGCATGTGCATGCTTAAAACGCGTTTTCGCACAAATCCGTGCGCGGGTGCTAAAAAGAGCAGCATCGGCATGCTTAGCACGTCGTTTGGTAGAAATCCACGTGCGCGTTCTGCAAAAAGCACCATTTGCATGCACATCTTGTGGTTTTGCAGAAAACTTCATCCGCGTCTACCAAAAGATGCATGTGCATGCTTAAAACGCGTTTTCGCACAAATGCGTGCGCGGGTGCTAAAAAGAGCAGCATCGGCATGCTTAGCACGTCGTTTGGTAGAAATCCACGTGCGCGTTCTGCAAAAAGCACCATTTGCATGCACATCTTGTGGTTTTGCAGAAAACTTCATCCGCGTCTACCAAAAGATGCATGTGCATGCTTAAAACGCGTTTTCGCACAAATGCGTGCGCGGGTGCTAAAAAGAGCAGCATCGGCATGCTTAGCACGTCGTTTGGTAGAAATCCACGAGCGCGTTCTGCAAAAAGCACCATTTGCATGCACATCTTGTGGTTTTGCAGAAAACTTCATCCGCGTCTACCAAAAGATGCATGTGCATGCTTAAAACGCCTTTTCGCACAAATGCGTGCGCGGGTGCTAAAAAGAGCAGCATCGGCATGCTTAGCACGTCGTTTGGTAGAAATCCACGTGCGCGTTCTGCAAAAAGCACCATTTGCATGCACATCTTGTGGTTTTGCAGAAAACTTCATCCGCGTCTACCAAAAGATGCATGTGCATGCTTAAAACGCGTTTTCGCACAAATGCGTGCGCGGGTGCTAAAAAGAGCAGCATCGGCATGCTTAGCACGTCGTTGGGTAGAAATCCACGTGCGCGTTCTGCAAAAAGCACCATTTGCATGCACATCTTGTGGTTTTGCAGAAAACTTCATCCGCGTCTACCAAAAGATGCATGTGCATGCTTAAAACGCGTTTTCGCACAAATGCGTGCGCGGGTGCTAAAAAGAGCAGCATCGGCATGCTTAGCACGTCGTTTGGTAGAAATCCACGTGCGCGTTCTGCCAAAAGCACCATTTGCATGCACATCTTGTGGTTTTGCAGAAAACTTCATCCGCGTCTACCAAAAGATGCATGTGCATGCTTAAAACGCGTTTTCGCACAAATGCGTGCGCGGGTGCTAAAAAGAGCAGCATCGGCATGCTTAGCACGTTGTTTGGTAGAAATCCACGTGCGCGTTCTGCAAAAAGCACCATTTGCATGCACATCTTGTGGTTTTGCAGAAAACTTCATCCGCGTCTACCAAAAGATGCATGTGCATGCTTAAAACGCCTTTTCGCACAAATGTGTGCGCGGGTGCTAAAAAGAGCAGCATCGGCATGCTTAGCACGTCGTTTGGTAGAAATCCACGTGCGCGTTCTGCAAAAAGCACCATTTGCATGCACATCTTGTGGTTTTGCAGAAAACTTCATCCGCGTCTACCAAAAGATGCATGTGCATGCTTAAAACGCGTTTTCGCACAAATGCGTGCGCGGGTGCTAAAAAGAGCAGCATCGGCATGCTTAGCACGTCGTTTGGTAGAAATCCACGTGCGCGTTCTGCCAAAAGCGCCATTTGCATGCACATCTTGTGGTTTTGCAGAAAACTTCATCCGCGTCTACCAAAAGATGCATGTGCATGCTTAAAACGCGTTTTCGCACAAATCCGTGCGCGGGTGCTAAAAAGAGCAGCATCGGCATGCTTAGCACGTCGTTTGGTAGAAATCCACGTGCGCGTTCTGCCAAAAGCACCATTTGCATGCACATCTTGTGGTTTTGCAGAAAACTTCATACGCGTCTACCAAAAGATGCATGTGCATGCTTAAAACGCGTTTTCGCACAAATCCGTGCGCGGGTGCTAAAAAGATCAGCATCGGCATGCTTAGCACGTCGTTTGGTAGAAATCCACGTGCGCGTTCTGCAAAAAGCACCATTTGCATGCACATCTTGTGGTTTTGCAGAAAACTTCATCCGCGTCTACCAAAAGATGCATGTGCATGCTTAAAACGCGTTTTCGCACAAATGCGTGCGCGGGTGCTAAAAAGAGCAGCATCGGCATGCTTAGCACGTCGTTTGGTAGAAATCCACGAGCGCGTTCTGCAAAAAGCACCATTTGCATGCACATCTTGTGGTTTTGCAGAAAACTTCATCCGCGTCTACCAAAAGATGCATGTGCATGCTTAAAACGCGTTTTCGCACAAATGCGTGCGCGGGTGCTAAAAAGAGCAGCATCGGCATGCTTAGCACGTCGTTTGGTAGAAATCCACGTGCGCGTTCTGCCAAAAGCACCATTTGCATGCACATCTTGTGGTTTTGCAGAAAACTTCATACGCGTCTACCAAAAGATGCATGTGCATGCTTAAAACGCGTTTTCGCACAAATCCGTGCGCGGGTGCTAAAAAGAGCAGCATCGGCATGCTTAGCACGTCGTTTGGTAGAAATCCACGTGCGCGTTCTGCAAAAAGCACCATTTGCATGCACATCTTGTGGTTTTGCAGAAAACTTCATCCGCGTCTACCAAAAGATGCTTGTGCATGCTTAAAACGCGTTTTCGCACAAATGCGTGCGCGGGTGCTGAAAAGAGCAGCATCGGCATGCTTAGCACGTCGTTTGGTAGAAATCCACGAGCGCGTTCTGCCAAAAGCACCATTTGCATGCACATCTTGTGGTTTTGCAGAAAACTTCATCCGCGTCTACCAAAAGATGCATGTGCATGCTTAAAACGCGTTTTCGCACAAATCCGTGCGCGGGTGCTAAAAAGAGCAGCATCGGCATGCTTAGCACGTCGTTTGGTAGAAATCCACGTGCGCGTTCTGCAAAAAGCACCATTTGCATGCACATCTTGTGGTTTTGCAGAAAACTTCATCCGCGTCTACCAAAAGATGCATGTGCATGCTTAAAACGCGTTTTCGCACAAATGCGTGCGCGGGTGCTAAAAAGAGCAGCATCGGCATGCTTAGCACGTCGTTTGGTAGAAATCCACGTGCGCGTTCTGCAAAAAGCACCATTTGTATGCACATCCTGTGGTTTTGCAGAAAACTTCATCCGCGTCTACCAAAAGATGCATGTGCATGCTTAAAACGCGTTTTCGCACAAATCCGTGCGCGGGTGCTAAAAAGATCAGCATCGGCATGCTTAGCACGTCGTTTGGTAGAAATCCACGTGCGCGTTCTGCAAAAAGCACCATTTGCATGCACATCTTGTGGTTTTGCAGAAAACTTCATCCGCGTCTACCAAAAGATGCATGTGCATGCTTAAAACGCGTTTTCGCACAAATGCGTGCGCGGGTGCTAAAAAGAGCAGCATCGGCATGCTTAGCACGTCGTTTGGTAGAAATCCACGAGCGCGTTCTGCAAAAAGCACCATTTGCTTGCACATCTTGTGGTTTTGCAGAAAACTTCATCCGCGTCTACCAAAAGATGCATGTGCATGCTTAAAACGCGTTTTCGCACAAATCCGTGCGCGGGTGCTAAAAAGAGCAGCATCGGCATGCTTAGCACGTCGTTTGGTAGAAATCCACGAGCGCGTTCTGCAAAAAGCACCATTTGCATGCACATCTTGTGGTTTTGCAGAAAACTTCATCCGCGTCTACCAAAAGATGCATGTGCATGCTTAAAACGCCTTTTCGCACAAATGCGTGCGCGGGTGCTAAAAAGATCAGCATCGGCATGCTTAGCACGTCGTTTGGTAGAAATCCACGTGCGCGTTCTGCAAAAAGCACCATTTGCATGCACATCTTGTGGTTTTGCAGAAAACTTCATCCGCGTCTACCAAAAGATGCATGTGCATGCTTAAAACGCGTTTTCGCACAAATGCGTGCGCGGGTGCTAAAAAGAGCAGCATCGGCATGCTTAGCACGTTGTTTGGTAGAAATCCACGTGCGCGTTCTGCAAAAAGCACCATTTGCATGCACATCTTGTGGTTTTGCAGAAAACTTCATCCGCGTCTACCAAAAGATGCATGTGCATGCTTAAAACGCCTTTTCGCACAAATGTGTGCGCGGGTGCTAAAAAGAGCAGCATCGGCATGCTTAGCACGTCGTTTGGTAGAAATCCACGTGCGTGTTCTGCAAAAAGCACCATTATCATGCACATCTTGTGGTTTTGCAGAAAACTTCATCCGCGTCTACCAAAAGATGCATGTGCATGCTTAAAACGCGTTTTCGCACAAATGCGTGCGCGGGTGCTAAAAAGAGCAGCATCGGCATGCTTAGCACGTCGTTTGGTAGAAATCCACGTGCGCGTTCTGCCAAAAGCACCATTTGCATGCACATCTTGTAGTTTTGCAGAAAACTTCATCCGCGTCTACCAAAAGATGCATGTGCATGCTTAAAACGCGTTTTCGCACAAATGCGTGCGCGGGTGCTAAAAAGAGCAGCATCGGCATGCTTAGCACGTCGTTTGGTAGAAATCCACGTGCGCGTTCTGCCAAAAGCGCCATTTGCATGCACATCTTGTGGTTTTGCAGAAAACTTCATCCGCGTCTACCAAAAGATGCATGTGCATGCTTAAAACGCGTTTTCGCACAAATCCGTGCGCGGGTGCTAAAAAGAGCAGCATCGGCATGCTTAGCACGTCGTTTGGTAGAAATCCACGTGCGCGTTCTGCCAAAAGCACCATTTGCATGCACATCTTGTGGTTTTGCAGAAAACTTCATCCGCGTCTACCAAAAGATGCATGTGCATGCTTAAAACGCGTTTTCGCACAAATCCGTGCGCGGGTGCTAAAAAGAGCAGCATCGGCATGCTTAGCACGTCGTTTGGTAGAAATCCACGTGCGCGCTCTGCAAAAAGCACCATTTGCATGCACAACTTGTGGTTTTGCAGAAAACTTCATCCGCGTCTACCAAAAGATGCATGTGCATGCTTAAAACGCGTTTTCGCACAAATGCGTGCGCGGGTGCTAAAAAGAGCAGCATCGGCATGCTTAGCACGTCGTTTGGTAGAAATCCACGTGCGCGTTCTGCAAAAAGCACCATTTGCATGCACATCTTGTGGTTTTGCAGAAAACTTCATCCGCGTCTACCAAAAGATGCATGTGCATGCTTAAAACGAGTTTTCGCACAAATGCGTGCGCGGGTGCTCAAAAGAGCAGCATCGGCATGCTTAGCACGTCGTTTGGTAGAAATCCACGAGCGCGTTCTGCAAAAAGCACCATTTGCATGCACATCTTGTGGTTTTGCAGAAAACTTCATCCGCGTCTACCAAAAGATGCATGTGCATGCTTAAAACGCGTTTTCGCACAAATGCGTGCGCGGGTGCTTAAAAGAGCAGCATCGGCATGCTTAGCACGTCGTTTGGTAGAAATCCACGTGCGCGTTCTGCAAAAAGCACCATTTGCATACACATCTTGTGGTTTTGCAGAAAACTTCATCCGCGTTAACCAAAAGATGCATGTGCATGCTTAAAACGCGTTTTCGCACAAATGCGTGCGCGGGTGCTAAAAAGAGCAGCATCGGCATGCTTAGCACGTCGTTTGGTAGAAATCCACGTGCGCGTTCTGCCAAAAGCACCATTTGCATGCACATCTTGTGGTTTTGCAGAAAACTTCATCCGCGTCTACCAAAAGATGCATGTGCATGCTTAAAACGCGTTTTCGCACAAATCCGTGCGCGGGTGCTAAAAAGAGCAGCATCGGCATGCTTAGCACGTCGTTTGGTAGAAATCCACGTGCGCGTTCTGCAAAAAGCACCATTTGCATGCACATCTTGTGGTTTTGCAGAAAACTTCATCCGCGTCTACCAAAAGATGCATGTGCATGCTTAAAACGCGTTTTCGCACAAATGCGTGCGCGGGTGCTAAAAAGAGCAGCATCGGCATGCTTAGCACGTCGTTTGGTAGAAATCCACGAGCGCGTTCTGCAAAAAGCACCATTTGCATGCACATCTTGTGGTTTTGCAGAAAACTTCATCCGCGTCTACCAAAAGATGCATGTGCATGCTTAAAACGCGTTTTCGCACAAGTGCGTGCGCGGGTGCTAAAAAGAGCAGCATTGGCATGCTTAGCACGTCGTTTGGTAGAAATCCACGTGCGCGTTCTGCCAAAAGCACCATTTGCATGCACATCTTGTGGTTTTGCAGAAAACTTCATACGCGTCTACCAAAAGATGCATGTGCATGCTTAAAACGCGTTTTCGCACAAATCCGTGCGCGGGTGCTAAAAAGAGCAGCATCGGCATGCTTAGCACGTCGTTTGGTAGAAATCCACGTGCGCGTTCTGCAAAAAGCACCATTTGCATGCACAACTTGTGGTTTTGCAGAAAACTTCATCCGCGTCTACCAAAAGATGCATGTGCATGCTTAAAACGCGTTTTCGCACAAATGCGTGCGCGGGTGCTAAAAAGAGCAGCATCGGCATGCTTAGCACGTCGTTTGGTAGAAATCCACGTGCGCGTTCTGCAAAAAGCACCATTTGCATGCACATCTTGTGGTTTTGCAGAAAACTTCATCCGCGTCTACCAAAAGATGCATGTGCATGCTTAAAACGCGTTTTCGCACAAATGCGTGCGCGGGTGCTAAAAAGAGCAGCATCGGCATGCTTAGCACGTCGTTTGGTAGAAATCCACGTGCGCGTTCTGCCAAAAGCACCATTTGCATGCACATCTTGTAGTTTTGCAGAAAACTTCATCCGCGTCTACCAAAAGATGCATGTGCATGCTTAAAACGCGTTTTCGCACAAATGCGTGCGCGGGTGCTAAAAAGAGCAGCATCGGCATGCTTAGCACGTCGTTTGGTAGAAATCCACGTGCGCGTTCTGCCAAAAGCGCCATTTGCATGCACATCTTGTGGTTTTGCAGAAAACTTCATCCGCGTCTACCAAAAGATGCATGTGCATGCTTAAAACGCGTTTTCGCACAAATCCGTGCGCGGGTGCTAAAAAGAGCAGCATCGGCATGCTTAGCACGTCGTTTGGTAGAAATCCACGTGCGCGTTCTGCCAAAAGCACCATTTGCATGCACATCTTGTGGTTTTGCAGAAAACTTCATCCGCGTCTACCAAAAGATGCATGTGCATGCTTAAAACGCGTTTTCGCACAAATGCGTGCGCGGGTGCTAAAAAGAGCAGCATCGGCATGCTTAGCACGTCATTTGGTAGAAATCCACGTGCGCGTTCTGCCAAAAGCACCATTTGCATGCACATCTTGTGGTTTTGCAGAAAACTTCATCCGCGTCTACCAAAAGATGCATGTGCATGCTTAAAACGCGTTTTCGCACAAATCCGTGCGCGGGTGCTAAAAAGAGCAGCATCGGCATGCTTAGCACGTCGTTTGGTAGAAATCCACGTGCGCGTTCTGCCAAAAGCACCATTTGCATGCACATCTTGTGGTTTTGCAGAAAACTTCATCCGCGTCTACCAAAAGATGCATGTGCATGCTTAAAACGCGTTTTCGCACAAATCCGTGCGCGGGTGCTAAAAAGAGCAGCATCGGCATGCTTAGCACGTCGTTTGGTAGAAATCCACGTTCGCGTTCTGCCAAAAGCACCATTTGCATGCACATCTTGTGGTTTTGCAGAAAACTTCATCCGCGTCTACCAAAAGATGCATGTGCATGCTTAAAACGCGTTTTCGCACAAATCCGTGCGCGGGTGCTAAAAAGAGCAGCATCGGCATGCTTAGCACGTCGTTTGGTAGAAATCCACGTGCGCGTTCTGCAAAAAGCACCATTTGCATGCACATCTTGTGGTTTTGCAGAAAACTTCATCCGCGTCTACCAAAAGATGCATGTGCATGCTTAAAACGCGTTTTCGCACAAATGCGTGCGCGGGTGCTAAAAAGAGCAGCATCGGCATGCTTAGCACGTTGTTTGGTAGAAATCCACGTGCGCGTTCTGCAAAAAGCACCATTTGCATGCACATCTTGTGGTTTTGCAGAAAACTTCATCCGCGTCTACCAAAAGATGCATGCGCATGCTTAAAACGCGTTTTCGCACAAATGCGTGCGCGGGTGCTAAAAAGAGCAGCATCGGCATGCTTAGCACGTCGTTTGGTAGAAATCCACGTGCGCGTTCTGCAAAAAGCACCATTTGCATGCACATCTTGTGGTTTTGCAGAAAACTTCATCCGCGTCTACCAAAAGATGCATGTGCATGCTTAAAACGCGTTTTCGCACAAATGCGTGCGCGGGTGCTAAAAAGAGCAGCATCGGCATGCTTAGCACGTCGTTTGGTAGAAATCCACGTGCGCGTTCTGCAAAAAGCACCATTTGCATGCACATCTTGTGGTTTTGCAGAAAACTCCATCCGCGTCTACCAAAAGATGCATGTGCATGCTTAAAACGCGTTTTCGCACAAATGCGTGCGCGGGTGCTAAAAAGAGCAGCATCGGCATGCTTAGCACGTCGTTTGGTAGAAATCCACGTGCGCGTTCTGCCAAAAGCACCATTTGCATGCACATCTTGTGGTTTTGCAGAAAACTTCATCCGCGTCTACCAAAAGATGCATGTGCATGCTTAAAACGCGTTGTTGCACAAATGCGTGCGCGGGTGCTAAAAAGAGCAGCATCGGCATGCTTAGCACGTCGTTTGGTAGAAGTCCACGTGCGCGTTCTGCCAAAAGCACCATTTGCATGCACATCTTGTGGTTTTGCAGAAAACTTCATCCGCGTCTACCAAAAGATGCATGTGCATGCTTAAAACGCGTTTTCGCACAAATGCGTGCGCGGGTGCTAAAAAGAGCAGCATCGGCATGCTTAGCACGTCGTTTGGTAGAAATCCACGTGCGCGTTCTGCAAAAAGCACCATTTGCATGCACATCTTGTGGTTTTGCAGAAAACTTCATCCGCGTCTACCAAAAGATGCATGTGCATGCTTAAAACGCGTTTTCGCACAAATGCGTGCGCGGGTGCTAAAAAGAGCAGCATCGGCATGCTTAGCACGTCGTTTGGTAGAAATCCACGTGCGCGTTCTGCAAAAAGCACCATTTGCATGCACATCTTGTGGTTTTGCAGAAAACTTCATCCGCGTCTACCAAAAGATGCATGTGCATGCTTAAAACGCGTTTTCGCACAAATGCGTGCGCGGGTGCTAAAAAGAGCAGCATCGGCATGCTTAGCACGTCGTTTGGTAGAAATCCACGTGCGCGTTCTGCAAAAAGCACCATTTGCATGCACATCTTGTGGTTTTGCAGAAAACTCCATCCGCGTCTACCAAAAGATGCATGTGCATGCTTAAAACGCGTTTTCGCACAAATGCGTGCGCGGGTGCTAAAAAAGAGCAGCATCGGCATGCTTAGCACGTCGTTTGGTAGAAATCCACGTGCGCGTTCTGCCAAAAGCACCATTTGCATGCACATCTTGTGGTTTTGCAGAAAACTTCATCCGCGTCTACCAAAAGATGCATGTGCATGCTTAAAACGCGTTTTCGCACAAATGCGTGCGCGGGTGCTAAAAAGAGCAGCATCGGCATGCTTAGCACGTCATTTGGTAGAAATCCACGTGCGCGTTCTGCCAAAAGCACCATTTGCATGCACATCTTGTGGTTTTGCAGAAAACTTCATCCGCGTCTACCAAAAGATGCATGTGCATGCTTAAAACGCGTTTTCGCACAAATCCGTGCGCGGGTGCTAAAAAGAGCAGCATCGGCATGCTTAGCACGTCGTTTGGTAGAAATCCACGTGCGCGTTCTGCCAAAAGCACCATTTGCATGCACATCTTGTGGTTTTGCAGAAAACTTCATCCGCGTCTACCAAAAGATGCATGTGCATGCTTAAAACGCGTTTTCGCACAAATCCGTGCGCGGGTGCTAAAAAGAGCAGCATCGGCATGCTTAGCACGTCGTTTGGTAGAAATCCACGTGCGCGTTCTGCCAAAAGCACCATTTGCATGCACATCTTGTGGTTTTGCAGAAAACTTCATCCGCGTCTACCAAAAGATGCATGTGCATGCTTAAAACGCGTTTTCGCACAAATCCGTGCGCGGGTGCTAAAAAGAGCAGCATCGGCATGCTTAGCACGTCGTTTGGTAGAAATCCACGTGCGCGTTCTGCAAAAAGCACCATTTGCATGCACATCTTGTGGTTTTGCAGAAAACTTCATCCGCGTCTACCAAAAGATGCATGTGCATGCTTAAAACGCGTTTTCGCACAAATGCGTGCGCGGGTGCTAAAAAGAGCAGCATCGGCATGCTTAGCACGTTGTTTGGTAGAAATCCACGTGCGCGTTCTGCAAAAAGCACCATTTGCATGCACATCTTGTGGTTTTGCAGAAAACTTCATCCGCGTCTACCAAAAGATGCATGCGCATGCTTAAAACGCGTTTTCGCACAAATGCGTGCGCGGGTGCTAAAAAGAGCAGCATCGGCATGCTTAGCACGTCGTTTGGTAGAAATCCACGTGCGCGTTCTGCAAAAAGCACCATTTGCATGCACATCTTGCGGTTTTGCAGAAAACTTCATCCGCGTCTACCAAAAGATGCATGTGCATGCTTAAAACGCGTTTTCGCACAAATGCGTGCGCGGGTGCTAAAAAGAGCAGCATCGGCATGCTTAGCATGTCGTTTGGTAGAAATCCACGTGCGCGTTCTGCCAAAAGCACCATTTGCATGCACATATTGTGGTTTTGCAGAAAACTTCATCCGCGTCTACCAAAAGATGCATGTGCATGCTTAAAACGCGTTTTCGCACAAATGCGTGCGCGGGTGCTAAAAAGAGCAGCATCGGCATGCTTAGCACGTCGTTTGGTAGAAATCCACGTGCGCGTTCAGCAAAAAGCACCATTTGCATGCACATCTTGTGGTTTTGCAGAAAACTTCATCCGCGTCTACCAAAAGATGCATGTGCATGCTTAAAACGCGTTTTCGCATCTGTCTCGCGTGTGTTGCTAAAAAGAGCAGCATCGGCATGCTTAGCACGTCGTTTGGTAGAAATCTGCGTGCGCGTTCTGCCAAAAGCACCATTTGCATGCACATCTTGTGGTTTTGCAGAAAACTTCATCCGCGTCTACCAAAAGATGCATGTGCATGCTTAAAACGCGTTTTCGCACAAATCCGTGCGCGGGTGCTAAAAAGAGCAGCATCGGCATGCTTAGCACGTCGTTTGGTAGAAATCCACGTGCGCGTTCTGCAAAAAGCACCATTTGCATGCACATCTTGTGGTTTTGCAGAAAACTTCATCCGCGTCTACCAAAAGATGCATGTGCATGCTTAAAACGCGTTTTCGCACAAATGCGTGCGCGGGTGCTAAAAAGAGCAGCATCGGCATGCTTAGCACGTCGTTTGGTAGAAATCCACGTGCGCGCTCTGCCAAAAGCACCATTTGCATGCACATCTTGTGGTTTTGCAGAAAACTTCATCCGCGTCTACCAAAAGATGCATGTGCATGCTTAAAACGCATTTTCGCACAAATCCGTGCGCGGGTGCTAAAAAGAGCACCATCGGCAAGCTTAGCACATCGTTTGGTAGAAATCCACGTGCGCGTTCTGCCAAAAGCACCATTTGCATGCACATCTTGTGGTTTTGCAGAAAACTTCATCCGCGTCTACCAAAAGATGCATGTGCATGCTTAAAACGCGTTTTCGCACAAATCCAAGCGCGGGTGCTAAAAAGAGCAGCATCGGCATGCTTAGCACGTCGTTTGGTAGAAATCCACGTGCGCGTTCTGCAAAAAGCACCATTTGCATGCACATCTTGTGGTTTTGCAGAAAACTTCATCCGCGTCTACCAAAAGATGCATGTGCATGCTTAAAACGTGTTTTCGCACAAATGCGTGCGCGGGTGCTAAAAAGAGCAGCATCGGCATGCTTAGCACGTCGTTTGGTAGAAATCCACGAGGGCGTTCTGCAAAAAGCACCATTTGCATGCACATCTTGTGGTTTTGCAGAAAACTTCATCCGCGTCTACCAAAAGATGCATGTGCATGCTTAAAACGCGTTTTCGCACAAATGCGTGCGCGGGTGCTAAAAAGAGCAGCATCGGCATGCTTAGCACGTCGTTTGGTAGAAATCCACGTGCGCGTTCTGCCAAAAGCACCATTTGCATGCACATCTTGTGGTTTTGCAGAAAACTTCATCCGCGTCTACCAAAAGATGCATGTGCATGCTTAAAACGCGTTTTCGCACAAATGCGTGCGCGGGTGCTAAAAGAGCAGCATCGGCATGCTTAGCACGTTGTTTGGTAGAAATCCACGTGCGCGTTCTGCAAAAAGCACCATTTGCATGCACATCTTGTGGTTTTGCAGAAAACTTCATCGGCGTCTACCAAAAGATGCATGTGCATGCTTAAAACGCGTTTTCGCACAAATGCGTGCGCGGGTGCTAAAAAGAGCAGCATCGGCATGCTTAGCACGTCGTTTGGTAGAAATCCACGTGCGCGTTCTGCAAAAAGCACCATTTGCATGCACATCTTGTGGTTTTGCAGAAAACTTCATCCGCGTCTACCAAAAGATGCATGTGCATGCTTAAAACGCGTTTTTGCACAAATGCGTGCGCGGGTGCTAAAAAGAGCAGCATCGGCATGCTTAGCACGTCGTTTGGTAGAAATCCACGTGCGCGTTCTGCCAAAAGCACCATTTGCATGCACATCTTGTGGTTTTGCAGAAAACTTCATCCGCGTCTACCAAAAGATGCATGTGCATGCTTAAAACGCGTTTTCGCACAAATGCGTGCGCGGGTGCTAAAAAGAGCAGCATCGGCATGCTTAGCACGTCGTTTGGTAGAAATCCACGTGCGCGTTCTGCCAAAAGCACCATTTGCATGCACATCTTGTGGTTTTGCAGAAAACTTCATCCGCGTCTACCAAAAGATGCATGTGCATGCTTAAAACGCGTTTTCGCACAAATCCGTGCGCGGGTGCTAAAAAGAGCAGCATCGGCATGCTTAGCACGTCGTTTGGTAGAAATCCACGTGCGCGTTCTGCCAAAAGCACCATTTGCATGCACATCTTGTGGTTTTGCAGAAAACTTCATCCGCGTCTACCAAAAGATGCATGTGCATGCTTAAAACGCGTTTTCGCACAAATGCGTGCGCGGGTGCTAAAAAGAGCAGCATCGGCATGCTTAGCACGTTGTTTGGTAGAAATCCACGTGCGCGTTCTGCAAAAAGCACCATTTGCATGCACATCTTGTGGTTTTGCAGAAAACTTCATCCGCGTCTACCAAAAGATGCATGTGCATGCTTAAAACGCGTTTTCGCACAAATGCGTGCGCGGGTGCTAAAAAGAGCAGCATCGGCATGCTTAGCACGTCGTTTGGTAGAAATCCACGTGCGCGTTCTGCCAAAAGCACCATTTGCATGCACATCTTGTGGTTTTGCAGAAAACTTCATCCGCGTCTACCAAAAGATGCATGTGCATGCTTAAAACGCGTTTTCGCACAAATCCGTGCGCGGGTGCTAAAAAGAGACGCATCGGCATGCTTAGCACGTCGTTTGGTAGAAATCCACGTGCGCGTTCTGCAAAAAGCACCATTTGCATGCACATCTTGTGGTTTTGCAGAAAACTTCATCCGCGTCTACCAAAAGATGCATGTGCATGCTTAAAACGCGTTTTCGCACAAATGCGTGCGCGGGTGCTAAAAAGAGCAGCATCGGCATGCTTAGCACGTTGTTTGGTAGACATCCACGTGCGCGTTCTGCAAAAAGCACCATTTGCATGCACATCTTGTGGTTTTGCAGAAAACTTCATCCGCGTCTACCAAAAGATGCATGTGCATGCTTCAAACGCGTTTTCGCACAAATGCGTGCGCGGGTGCTAAAAAGAGCAGCATCGGCATGCTTAGCACGTCGTTTGGTAGAAATCCACGTGCGCGTTCTGCCAAAAGCACCATTTGCATGCACATCTTGTGGTTTTGCAGAAAACTTCATCCGCGTCTACCAAAAGATGCATGTGCATGCTTAAAACGCGTTTTCGCACAAATCCGTGCGCGGGTGCTAAAAAGAGCAGCATCGGCATGCTTAGCACGTCGTTTGGTAGAAATCCACGTGCGCGTTCTGCCAAAAGCACCATTTGCATGCACATCTTGTGGTTTTGCAGAAAACTTCATCCGCGTCTACCAAAAGATGCATGTGCATGCTTAAAACGCGTTTTCGCACAAATGCGTGCGCGGGTGCTAAAAAGAGCAGCATCGGCATGCTTAGCACGTTGTTTGGTAGAAATCCACGTGCGCGTTCTGCAAAAAGCACCATTTGCATGCACATCTTGTGGTTTTGCAGAAAACTTCATCCGCGTCTACCAAAAGATGCATGTGCATGCTTAAAACGCGTTTTCGCACAAATGCGTGCGCGGGTGCTAAAAAGAGCAGCATCGGCATGCTTAGCACGTCGTTTGGTAGAAATCCACGTGCGCGTTCTGCCAAAAGCACCATTTGCATGCACATCTTGTGGTTTTGCAGAAAACTTCATCCGCGTCTACCAAAAGATGCATGTGCATGCTTAAAACGCGTTTTCGCACAAATCCGTGCGCGGGTGCTAAAAAGAGCAGCATCGGCATGCTTAGCACGTCGTTTGGTAGAAATCCACGTGCGCGTTCTGCAAAAAGCACCATTTGCATGCACATCTTGTGGTTTTGCAGAAAACTTCATCCGCGTCTACCAAAAGATGCATGTGCATGCTTAAAACGCGTTTTCGCACAAATGCGTGCGCGGGTGCTAAAAAGAGCAGCATCGGCATGCTTAGCACGTTGTTTGGTAGACATCCACGTGCGCGTTCTGCAAAAAGCACCATTTGCATGCACATCTTGTGGTTTTGCAGAAAACTTCATTCGCGTCTACCAAAAGATGCATGTGCATGCTTCAAACGCGTTTTCGCACAAATGCGTGCGCGGGTGCTAAAAAGAGCAGCATCGGCATGCTTAGCACGTCGTTTGGTAGAAATCTACGTGCGCGTTCTGCAAAAAGCACCATTTGCATGCACATCTTGTGGTTTTGCAGAAAACCATCCGCGTCTACCAAAAGATGCATGTGCATGCTTAAAACGCGTTTTTGCACAAATGCGTGCGCGGGTGCTAAAAAGAGCAGCATCGGCATGCTTAGCACGTGTTTTGGTAGAAATCCACGTGCGCGTTCTGCCAAAAGCACCATTTGCATGCACATCTTGTGGTTTTGCAGAAAACTTCATCCGCGTCTACCAAAAGATGCATGTGCATGCTTAAAACGCGTTTTCGCACAAATGCGTGCGCGGGTGCTAAAAAGAGCAGCATCGGCATGCTTAGCACGTCGTTTGGTAGAAATCCACGTGCGCGTTCTGCCAAAAGCACCATTTGCACGCACATCTTGTGGTTTTGCAGAAAACTTCATCCGCGTCTACCAAAAGATGCATGTGCATGCTTAAAACGCGTTTTCGCACAAATCCGTGCGCGGGTGCTAAAAAGAGCAGCATCGGCATGCTTAGCACGTTGTTTGGTAGAAATCCACGTGCGCGTTCTGCAAAAAGCACCATTTGCATGCACATCTTGTGGTTTTGCAGAAAACTTCATCCGCGTCTACCAAAAGATGCATGTGCATGCTTAAAACGCGTTTTCGCACAAATGCGTGCGCGGGTGCTAAAAAGAGCAGCATCGGCATGCTTAGCACGTCGTTTGGTAGAAATCCACGTGCGCGTTCTGCAAAAAGCACCATTTGCATGCACATCTTGTGGTTTTGCAGAAAACTTCATCCGCGTCTACCAAAAGATGCATGTGCATGCTTAAAACGCGTTTTCGCACAAATGCGTGCGCGGGTGCTAAAAAGAGCAGCATCGGCATGCTTAGCACGTCGTTTGGTAGAAATCCACGTGCGCGTTCTGCCAAAAGCACCATTTGCATGCACATCTTGTTGTTTTGCAGAAAACTTAATCCGCGTCTACCAAAAGATGCATGTGCATGCTTAAAACGCGTTTTCGCACAAATGCGTGCGCGGGTGCTAAAAAGAGCAGCATCGGCATGCTTAGCACGTCGTTTGGTAGAAATCCACGTGCGCGTTCTGCCAAAAGCACCATTTGCATGCACATCTTGTGGTTTTGCAGAAAACTTCATCCGCGTCTACCAAAAGATGCATGTGCATGCTTAAAACGCGTTTTCGCACAAATCCGTGCGCGGGTGCTAAAAAGAGCAGCATCGGCATGCTTAGCACGTCGTTTGGTAGAAATCCACGTGCGCGTTCTGCAAAAAGCACCATTTGCATGCACATCTTGTGGTATTGCAGAAAACTTCATCCGCGTCTACCAAAAGATGCATGTGCATGCTTAAAACGCGTTTTCGCACAAATGCGTGCGCGGGTGCTAAAAAGAGCAGCATCGCATGCTTAGCACGTTGTTTGGTAGACATCCACGTGCGCGTTCTGCAAAAAGCACCATTTGCATGCACATCTTGTGGTTTTGCAGAAAACTTCATCCGCGTCTACCAAAAGATGCATGTGCATGCTTCAAACGCGTTTTCGCACAAATGCGTGCGCGGGTGCTAAAAAGAGCAGCATCGGCATGCTTAGCACGTCGTTTGGTAGAAATCTACGTGCGCGTTCTGCAAAAAGCACCATTTGCATGCACATCTTGTGGTTTTGCAGAAAACCATCCGCGTCTACCAAAAGATGCATGTGCATGCTTAAAACGCGTTTTTGCACAAATGCGTGCGCGGGTGCTAAAAAGAGCAGCATCGGCATGCTTAGCACGTGTTTTGGTAGAAATCCACGTGCGCGTTCTGCCAAAAGCACCATTTGCATGCACATCTTGTGGTTTTGCAGAAAACTTCATCCGCGTCTACCAAAAGATGCATGTGCATGCTTAAAACGCGTTTTCGCACAAATGCGTGCGCGGGTGCTAAAAAGAGCAGCATCGGCATGCTTAGCACGTCGTTTGGTAGAAATCCACGTGCGCGTTCTGCCAAAAGCACCATTTGCACGCACATCTTGTGGTTTTGCAGAAAACTTCATCCGCGTCTACCAAAAGATGCATGTGCATGCTTAAAACGCGTTTTCGCACAAATCCGTGCGCGGGTGCTAAAAAGAGCAGCATCGGCATGCTTAGCACGTTGTTTGGTAGAAATCCACGTGCGCGTTCTGCAAAAAGCACCATTTGCATGCACATCTTGTGGTTTTGCAGAAAACTTCATCCGC